>NC_083572.1:46427966-46597966 GCF_027579695.1 Neoarius graeffei
ATTTGGGGAAATAATGCCATCTACAGGTTTGGAATGCTTATGAATGTGATTGAAAACGCAGATGTTCGGTTATGTGTGGAAGGGATTTTTTTCGAAGACGAGGTGGTGTGGATAAAACATTTTTATAAACGGAGGGGGGGAAAATGTTCGGTTTTAAAAATACCCGGCTACGTGTGTACATGGCATCATTCTCTCTCACTCACTCTCTCTCTCTCACTCACACTCTCTCACTCAGAGGCGTTGCCAGGATGTCATGCTTGGGTGGGCATTTGGTTTATTTGGGGGGGCAACAAATTACATTTCTTATTGTAGTGTATGTGTATGTATGTGTGTATAAGTCCCCCATTTTCGTGATCAGACGTGTTTCCCATGATTAATAGCGCATTCAGACGGGTATGAGCAAATTAATAGGACAAAGATTTCCTAAATGATAGTTGCTGGTGATTGGTTGAAGCAAAGTGGATAAAATAACATAATGGTGGGAAATCTGCACTGCTTGGAAGAGGTTTTGTTTATTGCTCTTGTGACATTTGCTACTTTTTATCATCATCGTCCTCACCATCATCATCTGCTTGACCCCAGGGAGTTGGGTAGCCCCACTGGGCTCTGAATCTGCTACAAATCCAGTAATGCAATTTGAACTATAAGATGTTTTGATTGAACTAGGTTTTGATTCCAGTAATTATCACCTACTAATGCTTCCAATTTCACAAATGGCCATTTTTAGTTCTTTACAAGAACAAAAATCTTTTGAAACTCTATTTTGCGTAATAATTTGGAACAGTCCATTTTTAGTTTTTTTTTATTTAAAAAAATACAGTTAGCATTGGAAGGTTCGTTCAAAAACAGTTGATTTGTACACTGACGGTTGATGACTTGAAAATTAGGACGATTGTCATTTCTATTGACTCTTCAGGAAAATCAGTGAAAAAAGTCATTTGCATAATAATTTGGAATGTAGTGTAAGTTGAGATCCATATCGGAGGAAGTGCTGGGCACGGGGGGTGAGGGTGTCTGCTTTTTAATGAGAAACCTATGCATGACTATCAGAAGGGAAAGTAAGCAATGTATTACTGTTAACTATTAACTCGGAATCTACAGTACTGCCGTACACACTGACTTTGCTACTACCGCATGTGCGTAGAGCGAGCACGCACGCAGCTTTTTTATATATAGGGTGGGCAGGGCACCCCCCCCTCCCCTTCCCTTTCGAAATGGCCAATGAGAAAGCAGTAGAGTGCAAAATGGATTTAAAGGAGAACACAAGACGCCACCTCCGAGCAAAATCGCGCATATTGTGATGATACACTGAAAAAAGTGAACATGGGCAACCATTGATGTAAGAAAGGATATCTATTTGAACTGACCTATTATCGCTATGTTTCTGTCATTTATTTGGTTTAATTTATTATATTACTTTCATTCAATGTAAATCAAGGCCTCATTGGTTCAAAGTAATTGGCAGACTTACAATCAAATAACAATTTTCCATTCAAGTGAAAACGTTGCATGTCACGTGACGTGTGTACGTACTGACGTCACGCCACCACAACCAGACTTGAACTGAATTTTGAATCCGCCATTTTCTTTAACCGCACGAAGCTCGGAGCTCCGCACCGACGGGAAGACCAGAGAAAGAAATCGGTAAGAAATGTGCATGACTGTTGAATATGTGCATACATTTATACACCACTCTTATACAAGGCGACTTTACGCTGTCTTTTACCACACGATGTCGATGATAAGCCATGACTGTTAGGTATGGCGTCGTTCACGTTAAGCTAACGTTAGCTAGCAAATCGTTTCGGGTGGCATTAGCTTAGCAGACTCCGCTTTCTGATCTCGTCGTACATGTGTAATGTGTAGGGTGACCAGACGTCCTCTTTTTCCCGGACAAGTTCTCCTTTTGAGACCTAATAAAATGTCTGGGCGGAATTTCAAAAACGTCCGGAATTTTCGTTGCATTTATGTCGAATTCCCATTGCATTTATGTCATACCCCCCCCTCCCGACAGTAGAGTTACCATCGTCGGTTGAAAAACTTCACCAGCCAACACCCCACCCCACCCCACCCCCGGCGCACTTTCCTCACGGTTTTACAGTAATGGTCACCGTGGATTTTTGTCGCGTTTTCACGTATACATATGCAGTAAGTTAACAAATGTTTGTGAGGAGCCCTAACATGGTGCTCAGGTTGGTATACCCCCGCGTGCACGTACACATATACACACAGGCCTTTTTGCCACCGCGGTCTAATGTTAGATGTCGGTAATGTTAGACAGGAGGAAAGGGATGTATACAAACGTGAAAATGGAGTCCTTCAAAACTTACACTTTGGCTGAAGGTTTCTCCAATGATAGTTTTCAGTGACTTTAATCTTATGTTTCGTTTAAACAAAAGGTGAAAAACAGCGTTTCTGTGTGTTCCAATGGAAAAACACGGTCTTGTTTGAGTCACTTTGCTCTCATTAACAAGTGTCTCCTTTCTTCTAGGCCTGAAGTCAAGTTGTTAAAAGCAGCAACGTTTAATGGGTAAGTGGTCATATTTGAATGCCATTTGAGTTATGCAGCTGAGAAGCATTATTCTTGTTCATCACCCATGATGGGGAGTTTTATTACATAAATTGAGTTTTCACTATCACTTCCACTTCTACCAACAATGCCAATAATTTGGGTCTCTCTTGTGCTCCAATCACCCCATCCTCCCCTTTTCAGTCATCTGCTGAATGTGGACTTGTAAAGGCTGTAGTGTCACCAAATTACGACAGTCTGAACTTCTGAAGCATTACAAACTTCAGCATAGCCATTTTGGACGTCGCTGTGGCTATCCTTGCACATATTCAATCTGCCCTTGTTCCTTTACCACCTGGAATTCCCTTAAGAGCCATTTGTCAAGAAGCCACCCTAGACTGAACCCACAAAAGGACAAGCAGACAACTTTGAGATGCCTTTTGTGTGAATACAAGCAAAATTCAACTCTCAACGAGTATTTGCAGCACTTAGGGCAGCATTTGAAAAATCATGAGACTTTAAATTGCATTTTTCAAAGTTGCTCGTACAAAACAAATGTTTATGGTTCATTCAGGACTCATCGGTACAGAAATCACAGGTTATTTTCTGTAAGCGATTTAAAAGCTGAAATTGCTGTGAGGGTACAGCCAATCCACCATTCTTCTGAAGACATTAATGCCGATGATTTACATGAGGATTTTTCAGAGGATGAAGTAGCTAGTTCTGTCTTTGACAGACAAGGTACTGAAGACTTGTCCAGTGCTATAGAGCACAAAATTGCTTCAGTGCTATTGAAACTAGAGCATGTTTTCCTGGTCCCTAGTGTGGCTATTGATTATCTTTTGCAGGAGCTGCACTATTTGATAAGAGTAGTTTCAGTCCCTGTCACCTATGACACCATAACCCAGCTACTGCAGGAATGTAACTGCCAAGTTGACATTGCAGTGGTACAGGAGTTAGCCTCTGTCCTGTGTGAGTCAAGTCCCATTCAAACTGCAGTTGGAGATAAAGGTCCTCTCTCTACATCTTGAAAACGAAAGGTATACTACAAAAATCATTTCAGTGTTGTAGAACCCTTGGAGTATGTGCTAGACCAAAAGAGTAAAAGGTCATTCCAGTATGTTCCAATACTCAAGGCATTGCAGCAGATTCTTAGTTGCCAGTCAATACTAGATAAAGCTATTAATTTGAAATTTCATCATGGGGGGGTCATGGACCGAAATATGCATGTTTTTTTGATTCACTCAACTTTCAGCAGAATGAATTGCTCTCTAATGAAACTGCTATTTCATTGATATTGTATGCCGATGAATTTGAAATTTGTAACCCCCTTGGCACATCCAAGAAAATACACAAGATCTTGGGTGTCTATTGGATTTTAGGTAATTTACCTCCAGGGTCTCACTCATCCCTGTCTTCCATAAATTTAGCTGCTTTGATAAATAGTAATGTTAAGCAGTATGGATATGAGAAAGTGCTTGAGCCTCTGGTAGATGATCTTGTCACGTTGGAGCAACATGGAGTTTTTATCTCTAAGCTGGGAAAGACTATAAAGGGCACTGTTCAGTGCATTGTTGCTGACAACCTCGGTGCGCATAGCATCGCAGGATTCGTGGAGAATTTCTCAGGGACATATGTGTGTAGATTCTGTCACACATGCAAACTCCTCACCTTTCGGCGAAATTCGCCGTTTTGGTCCCAAAATAGGTCACTTGTGTGAATCGTGTAGATCCGAAGAGTTTTTTTGGGGGGGGGGGTAGGCAGGCTACAACGCTATTGTTGCCAAACATTTCACTTACAAGGTTACAGCCAATCAAGATAAACAGTTACTAACACGCTTCTTTTCCATTGGAGTTCTGATCAGCTGGTGCACAACCCACTGCTGGTTGCCAGTCCTCGCTTACGAATATTCCACAGATTCAGACTGCAAAGTCACCTTTTTATAGAGAGATCTGGCAACCTCATCTCGCGACTGAATCTGAATACCAATGGAACAGTTTCCAGCGCGCTCGGGGGTGAATAACCATGGGCGGATCTACCGGGGTGGCATATGCCACTCTAAAATAAAGCCTTGCCACCCCTGCTGCTACCCCAGTTGGCAGCGACGAATTCAAAGAAAAATTACGGCCAATTTGACATTTACGTGCGCGAATTTCCAATGTCCGACTGTGGCGAATGCAGCACGAGATAACGCCAGAGATTGGTTGTTTTGGAAAATTGAGAGGCGCGAAGCGAGGGAGCCAGGAGTCGCGAGGAAAGGAGACACGGGAGGAAAGGGGTAAAAGCTGATTAACTATCTATCAAAAAATGAAATTATAATGAATGAACAGTGCTAGTATAGTTGTGATGCTGATTTTGAGAGGATAAAAATCAGGTTGGAGAAGGTTATTTAGCTAACTATACATGTAAGGCAAAAAAAAAAGTGTGTTTCCGGTAACCCGACCGATCGAGAATTTCCGCGTCGAAATTGCCGACCGTAAAGTTTTTATTACAAATTTCCCTCGATATTTTAGTGTAAGTGGCGTTAGTTTGTCATAATTTTTTTGTTTCAACGCATTCAAGTTGTGAAAGAAACGATAAAAAGTAAAATGTTTTGCCACTTCTATCAGCCCTCCTGGCTGTAATGCAAATTGCTTCCTCTTCAGTATACAAGTGCACTTCCATGGCAGGGAAAAACACTACATTTTGCCGCCTATGTAGTCCCCTATTTATACAAATAGGAGTCATTCAGGATTCAGCCATGTTTTTGCTCGGTGTTTTTGCTCGACCCAAGTTCTACAGTAGGCGAGGCCGGCTGCTTTTAATGGAAGTAGCCTAGCCTAGGACGTTAAACCATATTTTCACGTTATTTCTTGATAAGGTGTTTTCACATTATCACATGAAAATATCATGAAATTACGTGATATTTTATTACATGATAAATATATTGTAAAAACGTGATAACTCTGTTAACAATATCTTTTCACATAATTACTTGAGTCTAAGCCAATTTTTTTTTTTGTGTGGCAGCAATACGCTTCCGCAGATCATAACTCGAACTCTTGCGATATTTTTTTTATTCGTTTAAAGATTTAAAACACTTATTTTATTATGATGTGTGGTATAAAGGTTTCTGTGCCAAAATACTATTTTGTAAGATGTTTACTTGTGTTAATTTTTTCGAACAAAATAAAACAAATTAAGAAAAAAAAAATTTCCTACCTACCGACCTTATTTTAGTATTTCATGTTACCTGAAACACACTTTTTTTTTTTTTTGGCCTAATGTTAGCTAGGTCTGACATTAGTTTTGTGTAAAGTCGGCCACAAAAGTTAATATTGATTCACCGTCTGTCAAGGAAAACATTGCTATTGGCTGAAGCTTATGATTCAAATATTGAGGATCTTAAACATGAGTTACATCAGACGAGGAGAGTACTAGACAGAAAAAAGGGGGAACAGGAGAGTCCTACCACTCTCATGGAGTTCACTGTTTTTGGACCCATACCAAGATGATGTTGTTGTTTTTTTTTTTGAGTTGTTCAGGTTGTGTAAAATAGTGGTTGTCTTGCCTGTGAGCAGTGCATCCTGTGAACGAAGTTTTTCATCTCTCAGGCTCATAAAGACTTATTTGCGGTTGACTATGACAGAAAAGAGACTATCAAATTTGGCTGTACTCAGCATTGAATCAAAGCGCACAAAAGCATTAGATCTTGATAAATTTGTGAAGCGTTTTGCTGAGCAACATGGAAATCGCCGCATTCAGCTGTTGTAGGCATGACAAGTTCATGTTATGCTCACTGGTGAGCCTTTACAAAGCGTGAGGAAAAAAAACTATAAAATGTGACACTGGTGTAAATGGTTTAAATCATGCTGAACTTGAAGCAGTGTTGTTATTGTTGTTTTTTAGTGTCTGTTCTTTTGCATATACAGTATAAAACTGTCCAGAAACGGTACAGACCTCATCTGAGAATGTGTGTTCTTCGTGAACAATAAAGGCATGAGATTAAGTTTCTGTATGAGTTTGTAAATGGCAGTCTGTGCCCTTTTGTAGTGTGTACATACTATTTGTCGTCAAACTGTGATTAAATTCAGTATATATACATGTCTGTAATGCGTTGCCACCCCTCAAAAATTCCTGCCCCCCTCTTGCCACCCCATAAATATTTTTCTAGATCCGCCCCTGATTTCACATAGGTGATGTCTTTAAGAAATTGACAGACAGGGATTGGCCAGGTGTGTCCTCTGGGGTAGGTCTGTTAGATAGCACAGGCAGTAATATATACCTTTTTGTAAATAGCCCACTGTGTTGTACACAGGGGTGAAAATTAACTTCACAAAATATCAAACTTTACCGGCCACTGACAAATAAATGGTACAATTTACCGGCCACTCAACAGTAACTTATTAAGACATGTTTATGGAAAGTTATTTTGACTGTATTAAATTCAAGATGTCACTGGTTGCAATTTTTTTTGTAACGTAGACTACGAAATGTACTTTTGCGCGCGTGCCGTGTCCCCGTGCATCCTTCTCACCTTTTTCACCCCTGACCAGTTTGCATGCCTGTTCTGTACAGCACAGAGTGAAGAATTTCAGACCATAGAAGTTAATTCAGGAGCATTTTGTCTGAGAACCAAGGGAATTCACGCTGCTCATCTTGAGGCTGTAAGAGAAGAGGAAGTGCCTCATTTTGGTGTGAAAGGGGTTTGTGTGTTATCAAAGAGACTATCATACTTTAATGTGACTACAGGTTTTCCCCCTGACATAGCACATGACCTCTTTGAAGGTATTATCCCTGTTGAAGTAGCATTGTGTTTGGCTGTCTTTGTAGGTAAAAAATATTTTACATTGAACAACCTGAATGAAGCAATCCAAACTTTTCCCTTTAAGTGGAGTGATAAAAATAATCATCCCCATCCTGTACCTCTTGCATTTTCAACAAAGAAAAGGATCGGGGGGAATGCACACGAGAACTGGGGCCTCGTGAGATTTCTACCCCTTTTGATTGGAGACAAGGTCCCTGCTAATGAACCTGCCTGGCAGGTCCTTACTGATTTGAAGGATATTGTGGACCTTGTAGTTGCACCTTTTCACACCAAAGAATCTATAGCTTATTTGGATAGTAAAATATCTGAACACAGACTGAGATTTCAAGAAGTTTTCCCTGACCAAAGAATTCTGCCCAAGCACCACTATCTGGAGCATTACCCCCAGCTGATTGAGCAGTTTGGTCCCCTGGTTGAGCTATGGACGATGCGTTTTGAATCTAAACACAGCTTCTTTAAAAGGGTTGTGCGTCACACGAACTGCTTCAAAAATGTGCTCCTATCATTGTCACAGCGGCATCAATTTCATATGGCCCATCATCTGCACCTGTGCAGCTTACCCACATCAACTCTGAAAGTTGGAAATGTTTCTTCCATTCCCATCGATGTTCTGTGTGAGGAAATATCACATGCTGTGAAGCAGAAGCACCCAAACCTGGATGTTCTGTGCATGGCGGAAAATGTGACTTATGAAGCCTATAACTATAGGAAGGGCATGATCATTTCACATGGGGAGCTTGCAGGTCTGCCAGAGTTTTGTGAGATCATTCAGATGATCATTCTCCAAGAGAAGCCACTTTTTGTTGTCAGACAGCTTGATGCGTGGTACACAGAACATTACAGAGCCTTTATACTGACCACGTCGGCTAGAGAAATTCTTCTTCTTGAACACCACAGTCTTAATGACCCATACCCACTGGCTGACTACATGATTCAGGGGAGGCGTCTGGTGGTTCCAAAAAGATATATCCACGTTTAAGGTGACATTATGGCTTATGTTTTAAAATGTGCATGATTATACTGTGGATATTACTGTCTGAACCGTTCATTTTATTACTGTGCATTATGACATCTTATTCTGTTTCTCCTCCAGGAGAAGGGGGGGGGATGGGGGGAGGTGGGAGGAGAAGGAGAGGAAAGTGGAGGGGAAGAAGGTGGGGGAGGTGGGAAAGGAGGGAGATGGGTGGAGGAGGGGGGGAGATGGGTGGAGGAGGGAGGGAGATGGGTGGAGGAGGGAGGGGGGAGAAGGAGAGGAAAGTGGAGGGGAAGAAGGTGGGGGGAGATGGGTGGAGGAGGGAGGTGGGAGGAGAAGGAGAGGAAAGTGGAGGGGAAGAGGGTGGGGGAGGTGGGAAAGGAGGGAGATGGGTGGAGGAGGGAGATGGGTGGAGGGGAAGGGGGAAGAAGGCACAGGAGAGGGGAGGGGGAAGGTACAGTGGTGCTTGAAAGTTTGTGAACCCTTTAGAATTTCCTGTATTTTTGCATAAATATGACCTAAAACATCATCAGATTGTCACACAAGTCCTAAAAGTAGATAAAGAGAACCCAGTTAAACAAATGAGACAAAAATATTATACTTGGTCATTTATTTATTGAGGAAAATGATCCAATATTACATATCTGGGAGTGGCAAAAGTATGTGAACCTCTAGGATTAGCAGTTAATTTGAAGGTGAAATTAGAGTCAGGTGTTTTCAATCAATGGGATGACAATCAGGTGTGAGTGGGCACCCTGTTTTATTTAAAGAACAGGGATCTATCAAAGTCTGAGCTTCACAACACATTTTTGTGGAAGTGTATCATGGCACAAACAAAGGAGATTTCTGAGGACCTCAGAAAAAGCGTTGTTGATGCTCATCAGGCTGGAAAAGGTTACAAAACCATCTCTAAAGAGTTTGGACTCCACCAATCCACAGTCAGACAGATTGTGTACAAATGGAGGAAATTCAAGACCATTGTTACTCTCCTTTGGAGTGGTCAACCAAAAAGATCACTCCAAGAGCAAGGCATGTAATAATCGGCAAGGTCACAAAGGACCCCAGGGGAACTTCTAAGCAACTGAAGGCCTCTCTCACATTGGCTAATGTTAATGTTAATGAGTCCACCATCAGGAGAACACTGAACAACAATGGTGTGCATGGCAGGGTTGCAAGAAGAAAGCCACTGCTCTCCAAAAAGAACATTGCTGCTCATCTCCAGTTTGCTAAAGATCACGGGGACAAGCCAGAAGGCTATTAGAAAAAAATTTTGTGGACGGATGAGACCAAAATAGAACTTTTTGGTTTAAATGAGAAGTGTTATGTTTGGTGAAAGGAAAACACTGCATCCCAGAATTATAACCTTATCCCATCTGTGAAACATGGTGGTGGTTGTATCATGGTTTGGGCCTGTTTTGCTGTATCTGGGCCAGAACGGCTTGCCATCATTGATGGAACAATGAATTCTGAATTATACCAGTAAATTCGAAAGGAAAATGTCAGGACATCTGTCCATGAACTGAATCTCAAGAGAAGGTGGGTCATGCAGCAAGACAACGACCCTAAGCACACAAGTCATTCTACCAAAGAATGGTTAAAGAAGAATAAAGTTAATGTTTTGGAATGGCCAAGTCAAAGTCCTGACCTTAATCCAATGGAAATGTTGTGGAAGGACCTGAAGCGAGCAGTTCATGTGAGGAAACCCACCAACATCCCAGAGTTGAAGCTGTTCTGTACGGAGGAATGGGCTAAAATTCCTCCAAGCCGGTGTGCAGGACTGATCAACAGTTACTGGAAATGTTTAGCTGCACAAGGGGGTTACAGCAGATACTGAAAGCAAAGGTTCACATACTTTTGCCACTCACAGATATGTAATATTGGATCATTTTCCTCAATAAATAAATGACCAAGTATCATATTTTTGTCTCATTTGTTTAACAGGGGTTCTCTTTATCTACTTTTAGGACTTGTGTGAAAATCTGATGCTCTTTTAGGTCATATTTATGCAGAAATATAGAAAATTCTAAAGGGTTCACAAACTTTCAAGCACCACTGTAGGTAGAGGGGAGGGGAGGAATGTTTGTGGGGGGCAGGGACCTCAGAGAAGGAGGAGGGGGAAAGAATTTTATTCATAGCTCCATGAAAACTGCTTAAATGATGTGTATACTGTTAATATTCAAAGCCAGCTTGACATGAATTAATCTTATTCTCTCTCTTTCCCTGTCTCTCAGACTCTTGAGCATGGCTGGGAAGAGGGCTGCAAAGCTGCTGGTTTTTCTGAGTCAAGATGACAAAAGGAAATTGTTGCTGCCAAATGGGATTCCAGAGTCCATGGACCAGCTTGTTGATGATGTGAGGGGAGCTTGTGGATTGAGGGGAAACTTCAGGATCCAGTACCAGGACAAAGACTTTGGTGATACATTTGTAAATTTAACATCTACTGGAGAACTTGAGGATCTTTGTACCATCAAAGTAATCCCTTTGCCTGATGAAGATGCACCTCCTGCACAGACAGCTGTCAATGTTAGCCTCTGTAGTGATGATGCCGTTTCCGTTGATACTGATGACACGTTAATTCTCTCCTCACCCTCCTCTGGTCATTCTTCAAGGGCCGAGCAATGGCCAAAAGAGTTTCCCATTCCAAGCTTTTCATATGACACTGAAGTCCAATTAGAGAGAGGAAATGCTGCCTTTAAGGCAAACGGAACAAGATTGACAGCCGGTCCGAGGATGAAGTCAGACGTTCTGGAAAAGTTGTCTGATCAGATCTACAAGTATAAAGCCTACCCAAAAAACTTAGACTTTTGTGAGGTTTCAGAGGCACTGATCAAGAAGCATCCCTGCTTGGCAGAGGCAGGATCTTGGAATGGCTGCTATGGGTGGACACAGAGACTTAAAACCAAGATGGGAAACCTTCATACCCAACTGAAGGGACTTGGATGCCCTGAGCTAGCTGTCAATTCTCTAAAGACCAAAGCTACAGATGACGCCCATCCAGCGTCAAGATGTCAAGCGACCTAAACGTGGTGAGGCCAACCATGTGCCGTCCTATCCAGTTGGCGAGACAGCAGATAATCTTGAGATGGAGCAACAGGTACTTTTGAAGGAGGTGAAGAAACGGAACAACGGGAAGATCATCCGAGAAAAAATGGCCGAGACATTTGCCCTCCGTAGACAAGAAATTGTGGAAAAACAGCCCAGGGTAGAAGAACTCCAGGAGCGATGGCCAGCGATGTTTCAAGAAGATGAGGTAGACTCACTGTCAAAATCTGTTAAAACACTATTCCAGAGTCAAGTCAGGCAAACACTATATTTTCCTGATCTTTTTTAACTTTGCCAATCATATGCCTTAACATGAAATGTGTTGTCTACTTTGTGTATTTCAGATCAATGCTGAATTTCTACGGATCACAACAGTACCACTACAACCACGATTCTTGGCTGGTTTGGATAAGCAGAGCAGTCAGCTTCTTCAGGTCATGAGGAAAAAAGGTGGAGCCGTCGGGGAGAAAATCAGGGACGCCCTTAAGCCTTTGGATCAGGTATGAAATGCAGATGTATCGCATTTGATTTCCTCTTTTGTCAGTTCAGTTCTCTCTGTTGGTGAGTTGAAAGCTGATGCGTATTTTATCTTTTGATATGGCTTTGTTGCTACAGGGTGTGGACTTGAACATAAGAAGAGAGTGCATCCTGAAGTCACTTGTGATCTACCTGGGTGAAGATGTAAGGCACCTGATCAAAGAGTACCTGGTAAGTGACAATGCACTGAGATCAGGGTGTTTTCTGACAGGAGAGTAGGCGGAGGAGAGGGAGAGTAGAGGGGAGGAGAACCAGGGCAACAGGAGGGTAAAATTAGAATGTGATCAGAGGAGCGCATATAACATGTACTACTTGCATGATTAATTGTCTGAATGTCAATAATTAAAAAAGTAGTAGAAGCCAGCACATCCAAACGTCTGACTTGGGAGCAGGACCACCCAAAGACAGAATAAAAATGAAAATAAAATCTGCTACAACCAGGGTTTTTTGCTCCCACCTAGTTATTTTTTATTTTTCCGGGACGTTTTGGAGTTGCCACCCTTCATCAGACGTGAAGTCAGACAAAACACACCAAATGTATACAATTTACGGTAGATCACATGACCATCATTGCAGGTGTTGACAATAGTTAATTAAGATCAGGCTCACAACCACATCCATGTCATTAGAGCCACTAATGATCATTGCAAAACACATTGAAAGTGACACTCAACAGATAAGTGACAATACAAGGGACCCCAACAGACATAACATGGCACAATGTCCATGTTAGATACTGAAAACATGAAAGAGAGTGCATACCCCATCCCCAAGGTGTACACATTATTCTCATCAGAATAATGGGCATCAGAAAGTCTTCTCATAAATGACAAAGCACACAATAAAGGAGTTAGTCCATCAACTAAGCATGTTGAGGCTCTGCAGCCAGTTTGTAGCACACGGTTCAGAGAAAGTAGTCCATAGTCCACAGTTCAGAAAAAGTAGTCCATAGTCTACTCCATTTTGTAGCACAGTTCAGCGAAAGTAGTCCATAGTCCACAAGGCACACAGTTCAGAAACAGTGGTCCATAGTCCACAAGGCAGTGTCCCCAGAGTGTAGATCCAATATGCTTCCCTCCTGAGTAATAGGGAATTAACATCACCCCCACGACTGGGGCACTGGACATGGGGCATAAAACATGTCCAGTGCCCCAGTCGTGGGGGTGATGTTAATTCCCTATTACTCAGGAGGGAAGCATATTGAATCTACACTCTGGGGACACTGTCTCCCAGAGGTCTGAACGAGGATTTTGACCTGAGGCCTTTCTTGTGATATCTATACAAGCTCTGGAGGACTGTTCCAGGGCTTTTGTACCTCATGATACTGTGCTGTGTGCCTGTCTGACTCGTAGCTCTGACTCGTGTGAATGTGGCTTTGTGGACTATGGACCACTGTTTCTAAACTGTGTGCCTTGTGGACTATGGACTACTTTCTCTGAACTATGTGCTACAAAATGGAGTAGACTATGGACTACTTTTTCTGATCTGTGGACTTTGGACTACTTTCTCTGAACTGTGTGCTGCAAAATGGAGTAGACTATGGACTACTTTTTCTGATCTGTGGACTTTGGACTACTTTCTCTGAACTGTGTGCTACAAACTGGCTGCGGAGCCTCAACATGCTTAGTTGATGGACTAACTCCTTTATTGTGTGCTTTGTCATTTATGAGAAGACTTTCTGATGCCCATTATTCTGATGAGACTAATGTGTACACCTTGGGGATGGGGTATGCACTCTCTTTTTCATGTTTTCAGTATCTAACATGGACATTGTGCCATGTTATGTCTGTTCGGGTCCCTTGTATTGTCACTTATCTGTTGAGTGTCACTTTCAATGTGTTTTTCAATGATCATTAGTGGCTCTAATGACATGGGTGTGTTTGTGAGCCTGATCTTAATTAACTATTGTCAACAGCTGCAATGATGGTCATGTGATCTACCGTAAATTGTATATATATGGTGTGCTTTGTCTGTCTTCACGTCTGAAGAAGGGTGGCAACCCCGAAACGTCACGGAAAAATAAAAAAATAACTAAGTGGGAGCAAAAAATACTGGTTGTAGCGGACTTTATTTTCATTTTTATTATGAGTGTCAACAATTGTAATCATTTACTGAATGAATAATCCCCCTCTCCCCTCCATGGGGAATTATCTAAACTAACTGAATTATCTGATTTTAGGTTGTCCAAAAGGAAGAGGCAGAGGCAGAACTTGAAAATGCCACCATGGCCATCTTTGTCCTCCGCGATGGTGACGATCTCTCCCCTCCAAAGGACATTGGCCTTGTTATCGATGGTGTTGAGGTACTCAACAACTTGTTCTCCATTGCATCGGCTTGTGCCATGCTATTTGGCCTGACTTATGCAGTCAACCTGAGTTACCCAGTGGAACTCAAATATACCTTTGAGACCTTTCAAAAAATCATCATGGATATTGAAAGTAGGCAAATGTCAAGAAGGATTCAGAACCTCTGTGCTAAGCTGCAGGACTGAAAACTTGTGAAGAGAAACACATTGTCACATGGTTAGTCTGAGCCTTGGTATTCATCACAGATTGCTTGTTGCTGTTGCAAGAGAAAACATTGTTCCGTCATTCAGTGATTTTGTTCATGTTTCTTTGTTTTAAAATGGAACATATGTTTCATGGAGTTTAAATGGCACTTGTTTTATTGAGACTGTTGCTGTCACAGTTGTCATGCAACATTGTTGGTGGGTATTCACACAGTCTGATGCTTTGTTGATTAGTGGAGGGCAGTGCACTTGTGTGCATGCGTGTGTCTGTGTGTGCATGCGTCTGTCTGTGCGTGCGCGTGTCTGTCTGTGTGTGCGTGTGTCTCTGTGTGTGCGTGTGTCTCTGTGTGTGCGTGCACGCGCCTGTCTGTGCGCGTCTGTGTGCGTCTGTGTGCGCATGCGCGTCTGTGTGCGCATGCGCGTCTGTGTGTGTGTGAGTGTGTGCATGTGCACGCGCGTCTGTCTGTGTGCGTGTGCGCGCGCGCACGTGCGTCTGTGCTAAATGCACTGCCACTGTCACGGAATTTAATTTTATATGTATATATTATTTTCAAGCCCTGTGATGACCTGGCGACTTGTCCAGGGTGTACCCCGCCTTTCGCCCGTAGTCAGCTGGGATAGGCTCCAGCTTGCCTGCGACCCTGTAGAAGGATAAAGCAGCTAGAGATAATGAGATGATGAGATATTATTTTCATACAATGTTTTTTTTATATTGAAAGATTGGCCTACCTCACCATTTTGAGCGGTTTCTTGTGCCTTTGAACAACTGGAGTTGAGATATTGTAAAAGTATTTAATTTTATATATATTTTTTTATTTCATTTTTATACAGTTCTATTCTAAAGACTAGCCCAGCTCATCTCAAAACCATTTCAGAAGGTTGCTGTAATGTTAAAAATGTAATAAAAGAAATGTGAGAAGTTGGAACTGTGTCTTTTCATAATTTTATGTTGGCGTTAAGTAATTTGATTACTTGTGACAAGACGAGACGCAATTTCATTAGTTTTTCTGAAAGTGAAAAAATACATTGTATTCATACAACATATAACTTTGAAGTTATGTAAGATTTTGGCTCAAGCCAGGTTGAAAATATAAGTTAATGCAAAGCATAAATTGCAAATTACAAGTTGAAATTATGATTTCATTGTATTTGAAAACTTTCCTTGGTTTAAATTATATTTTTTAATTAATATTACTACATTATTTACTTTGTTCAAACAATTTTTTTTTAATTTGAGAGAAACTAAAAAAATAAAATGTGACAAGTTGACGCAATTTTTTTTTATTTGATCCAAAGAGTCACTTTTTACAGTGTATTCACAGGCATTTTTTATAGGATAGGCAACCAATTTATCAGGGTGGGCAAGGCTTATCTCAGGGTGGGCACTGCCCACCCCTGCCCCCCCCCCGTAGACATGCCCCCGCACTCACTCACACACCATCACTCCCTCAAACTCTCACTCACTCACACACGCACGCACGCACACACACAAAATACTTTTGTGATCGTGCAGTTTTGAAATTGTTAAAATAAACATGTTCACCTACATGTTCATCTTGTTGGGCTTGTGATTTTGACTCGTTTCCGAAATGTATGAAAAGTCACCATATTAGGACTTTTTTTTTTTTTTGGCAAATAAGATGTATCGCAATGTTTGACCTCGGTATTTGAAAAATCCTGGTTACGGCCCTGCTCCCAAAGGTTTGAATGGCTCGTTCAACCTGACCAGAGGATTGAGGGTGGTACGTGATATAGAATTTCGCCTGAACGCCTAACATGTTCCACAGCGCAGCCATTACACCAGCAGGGAAATGGGTGCCTGTAGACGAGTCGATGGATAGAGGTAGGTTTTTCAAAGAATTGTGGCCACTTGGGGGAATCGCGATGTCGGGTGTTTCAACACCAGACTCGGTGCGCAAAGACATGAACTGAAGTTCATCGGGAATTTGATCTCGCGTGGCACTTGGTTGATCGGTGTTCGCACTAATTTCGTCGCAACAGGTTTGTGCATGTTTTGTGGGGTTCAACGACGGCGGGGTCGTGATTTGGGTGAAGCTGACTAAGTTTATGTTGCAGGGCTTGGTTGGGATATGGTCACCCTGTGAGAGCCGTGTCTGAGAGATGGTGGCGAAGACTTTAGCACACATGAGCATGATCTCCGATCCAGTATCTAGAAGGGCGTGGAGGGTGATTGTACCCTCGACCACCACGGGGGTGTAAATGTGCTTAGCGTTGCCCCTTCTAACTAGATCGCCTAAGAACTGCATCAGAGGCGTGTTTTGTGGGTTTGCCTTCACCACCAGGGGGGGCTCTACATCCTGACCATCGCCTGCTGTTTCACAGGGATTTCCTCCCCCTTTCACAATATCTACTCGCGGTTCCTGGCCTAGTCATGCCAGCGGGTAGCTTTTGTTATTAGGGCCCGAGCCCTATGGGCGAAGGCCCTATTGTTCTTGTAAGAGTTCACTATTATTATTATTCTTCCGTCTTCTTCTTCTTCTTCCGTCTTCTTCTTCTTCTTTATTTTTCTCCGCTGTTGGGCCATTTTCGGGGCGCTTGCCATGGGCGAAAATGCACGAAATTTGGCACCAGTTCCGAGAATTGCCACCGCTACTCAGAACCAAAAGCCCAAACTTGGCCGGGGCTCCGGGCCTCTATAGCGCCCCCTAAGTCGTTGTGATTTTGGCCTCCCGCATTAAGGTGCCTGGGTGCCATGTAGTTTGTAGTAGTGGCATGCCATTTGGTACGCATATGTATCTCACTAAGCCGGACAAAAATGTAATGCCAATGCATTAGCCACGCCCAACAGGAAGTGAGGTAATTTCGCTTTTGTGCGAAATGCATGGCCACGAAGACGGCGCAACTCCTCCTAGACCGTTCATAGGAATGTCACCAAAATTGATACACATCATCTACAGACATGGCTGACAAAAGTTACTAAATACGTTTCACGTAGGATAAACCGTTCAGAAGTTATACGTCAATCAATTTTCGATGCAAAATTTTACATGCTTAAAAATTCATAACAAATCTTCTGATTGCTCAAAACTGCTCATACTTCACACGCAAATCAGTCATTGGGCTTCTGACATGTTACCCAATTTCTGTGATATTTCGCCACTGGGGGCGCTATTTTTGGGCAAAAATTCCAATCTTTCCTCAAATTTGGTCAAACTTCACGGCCACCCTCTTACTACTTCCCATGTCATGTATACCACATTTTGGAAATTTTCGTCCATGGGGGGCGCTGTTTTTGGCCGACGCTATTGCTCCAAAACGGGTTTTTGGTAAACAATTCCATAATGCTTTTCCTTCACACCACTACCTTGTGATAGTACGTTGCTGTTGTAGACACTTATTTTTCCAACTCATAATCGCTCATGTACAGCATAGCGCCACCTACTGACATGGGAAAAACCAAAAAATTTATTCTTCAAAAATCTATATCTCATCTTCTATTTACTCAATTGTCATCAAACTTCATACGCAAACTCTTCATAGCTCACCTGACATCTACACCAAATTTTGTCCACTTTCGCCCCTGGGGGTGCTGGTTATGGCAAAAATGATATTGCAGCTTCTGATCTGTCAAACTTGCCAAGCAAACTCTTTACAAGACCCTTATTGGGGCGCTTGCCATGGTCGACAATGCACGAAATTTGGCGCCTTTTTCTTAGACTGCCACCGCTACTGAGAACCAGAAGCCCAGATCCAGGCGGGCCTCAGGGCCTCTATTGCGCCCCCTCACTCGTTGTGATTTTGGCCTCCCGCATTAAGGTGCCTGGTTGCCATGTAGTTTGTAGTAGTGGCATGCCATTTGGTACGCTTATGTATCTCACTAAGCCGGACAAAAATGTAATGCCATTGCATTAGCCACGCCCAACAGGAAGTGAGGTAATTTCACTTCTGTGCGAAATGCATGGCCACGAACACGGCGCAACTCCTCCTAGACCGTTCATAGGAATGTCACCAAAATTGATACACATGATCTATAGACATGGCTGACAAAAGTTTCTAAATAGGTTTCACGTAGCATAAACCGTTCAGAAGTTATACGTCAATCAATTTTCACTGCAAAATTTTACATCCTTAAAAATTCATAACAAATCTTCTAATTGCTCAAAACTGCTCATACTTCACAGGCAAATCACTCATTGGGCTTCTGACATGTTACCCAATTTCTGTGATATTTCGCCACTGGGGGCGCTATTTTTGGGCAAAAAATCCAATCTTTCCTCAAATTTGGTCAAACTTCACGGCCACCCTCTTACTACCTCCCATGTCATGTATACCACATTTTGGGAATTTTCGTCCATGGGGGGCGCTGTTTTTGGCCGACGCAATTGCTCCAACACGGGTTTTTGGTAAATAATTCCATAATGCTTTTCCTTCACACCACTACCTTGTGATAGTACGTTGCTGTTCTAGACACTTATTTTTCCAACTCATAATCGCTCATGTACAGCATAGCGCCACCTACTGACATGGGAAAAACCAAAAAATTTATTCTTCAAAAATCTTTATCTCATCTTCTATTTACTCAATTGTCATCAGACTTCATAGGCAAACTCTTCATAGCTCACCTGACATATACGCCAAATTTGGTGCACTTTCGCCCCTGGGGGTGCTGGTTATGGCCGAAATGATATTGCAGCTTCTGATTTGTCAAACTTGGCAAGCAAACTCTTTACAAGACTCTTATTGGGGCGCTTGCCATGGTCGACGACGCACGAAATTTGGCTCCTTTTCCTTGGACTGCCACCGCTACTGAGAACCAGAAGCCCAGATCCAGGTGGGCCTCAGGGCCTCTATAGCACCCCCCGAGCACCGTACAGTGCGAGACCCTATTGTTGCCATGTGTCCAATTCTGTGCTTTGTCGCCATTGTGGGAGTAATGTCTCTTGCCGAAGAAGCTGTGGAAGGTATTTCACGGGGACGCATGCCCCCGCCCCCCTTGGCCGCTGGCGCGAGGGCCCGTCGAGGCCGCTTGCGGCTTTAATTTTTCTTGGGCTCTTTTATCTTATCTGTTGAGGGGTCTGACCTCTGTTGTAACAGTTCTTTAATCTCAGCCAACTGGGCTTTCAAAGAGTCCAGCTCTGAGCGGAACTCACCAGGTTGGTCTGAGTCACTGTCTCGGTCACCTCTACCCCTGCGTGGAGAGCTACGGTCGGAACGCTCCTGCCATTTCCGGCCAGAGCAGTGATGACAATCTTGCTGCCAACCGTTTTGTTCCTTATGATCATTCTCATCTGAGGAACGGTTGCCATGGTCACTATGGCCTTGCCATCGGTCTCTCCTAGCCTTACCTTGCCGATTCTACCACTCACCCTGGTGATGGCTCGGCAAGGGGCAGTTTGGACCATAGTTTCTCCAGGTGGGTCCCCCTTTTGGAGCTTCACCTCCTTCTAAGGTTAGCGGGGGCTTGTCCTCACCCTGGAAACTAAGGACTCAGGGTTCATCATCGTTTCCGTTTGCGGTTTTGACGATGGTCTCCCAGGTCATTTGGGCTAGTTGCCTAATTTCCCTCATCGAGTAGCAACCTCGTCGACACGTCAGTGTGACTTGAGTCCGCACGCTTGGGTGGAGGTTATGTAAGAAGAGGGATCTGAAGCCTCTATCTTCTTCCAAGCCTAGTGCGCTACTACCTTGGAAATAGGCAGTACGTAGCCGTCTATAATATTCACGAGGTGCCTCAGACCGTTTTTGTTTGATTTGTATGGCACACAGTGTGGCGGAGGTTTCGTCCATGTATGGCGCATATTCTTCCCTCATGTAGTTGCGAAGTTTCGAATAACTATCGCAAACGTTTGGGGGTAGTGTCTCTAAAAAGGCATGAACGCTGCTACTGGAGGTCTTCCAGATTAGCTTAAGTTTTTCTCGTGTTGTGGCGTTTGGCAGGTCCATCAGGCATCGGTCAATTTCTCGTAAATAATCATTTACATTTGTTCTTTTATTGTTGGGATCAAATCGCTCAACATCTTGGGCAAGTAGGTCAATTTGCCATATGCGGAGGGCTTGGTGCACGTCCTTGTGCGGTCTCCTTCGCTCTCCTGAGTACTCACTATCTGAGCTACTCTGGAATCGCTCCCGTTTCGCACGAGATGCGTAGTCTGATTCATCCGAAGATGGATCAGGGATACTGTAGTGCACTGACCTGGGTGTGCTACGGGCCTGGGCTCCGGATGAGCGCAGGATGGCTCCATCTTGGCTAAACGACGGAGTCGAGTAGCGAGTTGATGGAGTTTGGCGGGATGTCTGGTTCTCGACCAGGTAATCCACGGTGTCCGGTTCGGACGCCTCTTTCCGCTCTGAGCTTCGGCGCATTGTTGAGGGTCTTTCACGCCCCACACGCCCTTCGTGGGGGGTCTGCTCCTTGGCAGCCCTTTTGGCGGCCTTTTCGGCTTTCTCTAGCCTTTCGGCGCAATCAAGGGAGTTCTTCAAGAGACTACGCTCCCTATATAAATCATTGACACACTGTAAAAAAAAATAGCTGAGAATACTTGAAATTTCAAGGCAACAGTCTGCATTAAGAATTTTATGTTTTGCCAACGATGTGCCCATGATAATCCAAACTATGATAAAACTGTTATCTTTATTAAGAATTCTTAATTAAGTCAATTTTCAATTCCTCATTCTGCCAACATAGATTTCTCTTTTTGCTGAACAGTGGCATTCACAGTAGTGCAAAAAGGCAATTGAGGTTATCACAATTTTTTTGGGGGGGGCTTTTTTCACCTCTATTTGGATAGGACAGCGGAGAGACAGGAAATGAGCGGGAGAGAGAGAGATGGATCGCGAAATGACCTCGGGTCGGAACCGAACCCGGGTCCCCAGATTTATGGTATGGCGCCTTATCCACCTGAGCCACGACGCCCCCGAGGTTATCACAATTTATCATTAAACTATACATGCCCTTTTTCATTGTTCTACACAATTACAAAACTTCAATATTGAAATAAAGTTTTTAAAACCTACGTCGTGGGTGTGGCTCAGGTGGATAAGGCGCCATACCATAAATCCGGGGACCCGGGTTCGATTCCGACCCGAGGTCATTTCCCGATCCCTCTCCGTCCCGCTCATTTCCTGTCTCTACACTGTCCTATCCAAATAAAGGTGAAAAAAGCCCCCCAAAAAAGTCTGATAACCTCAATTGCCTTTTTGTACTACTGTGAATGCCACTGTTCAGCAAAAAGAGAAATCTATGTTGGCAGAATGAGGAATTGAAAATTGACTTAATTAAGAATTCTTAATAAAGATAACAGTTTTATCATAGTTTGGATTATCATGGGCACATCATTGGCAAAACATAAAATTCTTAATGCAGACTGTTGCCTTGAAATTTCAAGTATTCTCAACTATTCTTTTTTTTACAGTGCATAAATTGGTGCCCCGTGTGAGGAGATTGGTTTGTTGACTTCTTGAATATTGTTGCAACAACAGATAAATTACCAGTTTGATTCAACAGTTGCTAAAATATACCCCCAGGTGTGTTAAACGGTTAACAGTAGCGTCATAACCATATCACAAATACTAATAACCTATTCATAACTTAGGATAAGAGATAGCATTTTCAAGTAAAACAAACTTTATCAACTGATTAATTACATAGTTAATATTAGTTAATAAAAATTAATTAATAAATTAACTCATTGATTAATTACCTAATATCTAACCTAAGCAAAATGGCATCCCCTCATGTCTCAGAAATTGAAGACAATGCTCAAGACGTGTCTGTCTTTGAGGTCATCGCAGACCTCATTCACTGCTCTGACTCCGAAAGGGCAAGCATTAAGGACATGAGTAGGCGTGATTGCCAAACTAACATAATCAACTCAATAAAACATATGAGAGATCCAAAGAGAACAACGATTAGTGTCCAAGAGGCACTAGGTAAGCTATTCCTTTTACACTTCCAGGATACTGATCTAGAGATCAGATCCCTCCGCGGAGAGGTTGACAGGCTGACCACCAGCAACGCCGAGCTGGCAGCCGATGCACTGTAAAAAATGATTTGTTTTAACTTAAAAAAGTTAGTGCAAGGGTTGCCTTAAGGGCTGCCTTAAAATTTTGAGTTCACTGAAATTAATATAGTAAGTTCACAACAATTTAACTTACTATGTGAATTCCAGTGAACTCAAAATTTTAAGGCAGCCCTTGCACTAACTTTTTTAAGTTAAAACAACAAATTTTTTTTACAGTGTATAGGTTGTGTAATACGCAACCTAAGTGATCATAATAATTGAAGTACCATAATTTAGCTGTTTGGTAATTTATTATTAAGCACCAAAATTAATGGTATTAATTAATGAGACTGATTCCATGAGTGATTTAATGATAATATGAGACTGATTCAATGAAAACGATAATATGAGACTGATTCAATGAGAATGATTCAATGGTATGATTCAAATGAGACTGATTCAATTTTAATTATTAACCTTCAGATTTAATGAGATTGATCACTTAAAACCAACTGCACATGCACCTTAAGAATTCTTTGGAGATTGGGCAACCTTGAGTATATTATTAGGCACAACAAATAAAGACACACAGTTTCAATAATAATGGAATTTATTATAACAAAGATAAAAATGGATAATAACAGTTGAAATCATTATATACAAATATGATATGGTGTGTGTGTGTGTGAAAGGCCCTATGGCCTGAGCAGAAGGCTAGCATGGGATGCTAGCTAGGTATGTTCGTGTGTGTCCACGTGGTGTAGGGATCACCACATGGGATTTGAGGAGAACAAAGGAATTAGCCTTGTGTTGCTAAGCTGAGACAAAGGAATGCTAGCTAAGGTGTGTTTGTGTGTGGGGGGGAGGACCACCACGTGGTTAGGCCTATGGCCTAGCAAAAGAAAGGCTAGCATGTGTTGCTAGCTAAGGTAAAGGAATGCTAGCTAAGGTGTGTTGGTGTGTGTGGGGGAGGACCGCCACATGTTTCTAAGACAATACACTTAGCTTTGGATGCTAATGGGACAAAAGAAATTAGCCATAGGCTAATTTCACTAGCTTATAACAGCATTGAATCCACTGAAACCTTGATAAGGTCAAAATGTGTGATAAGGAAAATAAAGTGTTAGTGAGGAATAAAGAGAAGCATGCACAGCCTATCTATTAAAACAACTGAGAGATTAAAACAAAATAATAATCAATTCAACACGCTGCGTGTTTACAGTGTAAACAATTAAACCGTTCCTGAGCTTAAATTCACACTACTTCAATAAAAGCTAATTCCTAAGACTAGGTTTTTGATTATGCCCAAAAATGCCAGTCTTACTTCTGTATTTCGCTTCTACGCGAGATTATGAGAAGATGTCCCGAGACTTTTGGAGTTTTCACCATTGTGGAGATCTCCGTGAAGCACAGGAAATTTCTTGGAGAGGCTGAGTTCACAGGAGCCCGTAGAGACTTCTGTAGAACAACAAAGAATTCTTGGTCCGACGCTTCGTAGCTCGTGGGAAGGAAATCTTTGTAGAACAAGGTGCACAGCACTTCAGTTAAAAAAGGGTCCAGCCGCTTTCTCAACTTTGAATTAAACTGCTTTTGGGCGGCAGTCGTGACGTCACTTCTAATACGAATAAAACCGGTTGTAACTCGACTTGAGTTAAAGATCGCGCGACTCTGGAGTCTACCTTGGCCAAGGGTAAGAAAGAAATCGCGCTAAATCATGGATCTTGCAAGAAAGAGGTCTTTTTCTGGTTTGCTCGGGTGAGCAGCCTCTTTGTGTCCGTAGACCGCTGGTCCCGAGACGGAAAGAGGGAGAACAGGAGTTTCCGGGTTTTTTTATGCCTTCCTGGAGGATGCGACGTAGGTGATCCCGCCCACGCGTGACGTAGGTCAACGCGGAAGTTGGCTGATGGGAAATGTAGTTTCTTAAAGGGACCGTACCTACACTATTAAGTTTGCAAGGAATTAGATCTGCACTCTCAAAACATGATTCAATAGTAGTCTCCTTTGGGTATGCATCTGTGTGTTTTACCAGGTTGTTCATGCGCTTCCCTTCTGCTGGGGTCTTTGTCCTTTGTTTTTATTAATTGTCCAGTGTTTTTGTTAATTACTGAAAAGAAGGGGGAAGGGGAAAAAAAACAAAACCCTTTGTCCATGTCAATTCCAACACAAAGGTTAATATTTAATCTTCATTTCAACTGTTGTCATTTAAAGAATATTATAAATCTACATCTCCATAGCAGGCTACACTGCATTTTCAATAGCTTCAGAGCATTCTATAGTGACTGAAGATATATAAAATCATCTAGAAAGGGAGATCATAAAACTTCATAGATCATAAAGTATATTTGTAACAGTTCCCTGATGTGGGTGGAGTACAGAAGCATGGCAGGCGGGAGTTGATGTTCACACACACACACATTATTTTATTTGTTTCCGTAGCTTTTTAAAAAGATGGCGCCGCGGACGGTTGCCTCAGTACTTTGCTCTCTCGTACTTTCTACGTTTTTGTGTATTTGTTGTGTTTCTTGTGCTTCTTCTCTGGTCACATACTCCAGAGAAGAACTCATAAACATTGGAATAACCACCAGTAAAGTTTTTTCATTGGTTTTCATTGATCCGGAAAGTTTTCCAGAGCTACTTGTTGGAGGAGCAGCGGCTCTCTATGGTCTCCGCCGAGGACGCCGGAGACACCGGGGGAAGCGAGCCGGCACACTCGTCAGGCTAAGGCAGGGGGGGTTTCACACTGCGCTCCCGTCTATTCACGTGGCTAACGTCCGGTCTCTGGCCAACAAGATGGATGAACTGCTGCTCCTCAACACAATCAACACAGATTTTAACAGATCTGCTGCCTTGTGCTTCACCGAAACCTGGCTCGGTGAGCACATCCCGGACACTTCTCTCCACCTGCCTGGACTTCACCTGCACCAAGCGGACCGTGAAATGGAGCTCACGGGGAAAATGAGGGGAGGCGGAGTCTGCTTTTACATTAACGAAGGTTGGTGTACTGATGTCATGGTTCTAAACAAATCATGCAGTCCTCATCTGGAGACATTATTCATAAACTGCAAACCGTTTTATGCTCTGCGAGAGTTTTCCTCGTTTATTTTGGTTGGAATCTACATCCCTCCTCAGACGTGTATTACTGAGGCGTTACAACACCTGGCTGACCAGATAAACAACGTGGAGAAAAAAACACCCGGACTCTTTGCTCATTGTTTTGGGGGACTTTAACAGAGCAAACCTCAGCCACGAACTGCCAAAATATAAACAGCACATTAATGCCGCTTTTCCACTACAAACGCGGCTGAGCCGTGCCGTGCCGAGTCGAGCTGAGTCGGGCTGAGCGGGGCTGTTGGAGTTGCATTTCGACTACAACCGCGCTGAACCGTGCTGGCTGGAAGTGGGTGGACACATTGGGTGGAGTTAGCGAAAGTGGGTGGACGTCATGTGATGTCGTTAAGCAGCGCAAACAGTGACATCAGTGACAGTGGCGGAACAAGTCAGAGCCGGGCCGGGGGCGGGGCAAATGACCGGGCCCTTTATTAAAGCTTATCATAACATCATTTTAGGCTACAAAATGTCCGCAACTGCGGTGTTTACCAATTTCAACACTACCGGGTGCAACTATGTTATTTAGTACATCAAGTCCTTCAAACGAACATGTAACTCAGAAACAAAAAACATTAGGATACTGTACATGGCTCATAATAAAACATCAATAGCCTATACTGCGCACATTATTTGAAGGGCATACGAATGAGCGCTCAGAGGTTGCAACGCTGACAGGAAGAGTCAGAAATAAAAGGAGGGCGGTGCAAACCTCACTGAATGCACTGTGTTTACCAATTTCAACACTCCGGGGTGCAACTATGTTAGTTTGTACATTAAGTCCTTCAAACGAACATGTAACTCAGAAACAAAAAAAACATTCGGCGACATACTGTACATGGCTCATAATAAAACATCAATAGCCTACTGCGCGCATTATTTGAAGGGCATACGGCGAGCCTTGCGCTCCGCGAACTCGTCCACGATGCTCTGTATGTCACTGATTCAGTGAGCTTTTAAGCGGTAGTCTCACGACCCGAATAGTAAACAATAAACATGGAGGACATGGAGTCGTTAGTGTTGCTGGTCTTGGTGCTGTGGCTTGTTGTCACCGACAACGCCAACAGATACTGGCAAGAGCGTATAGATGAGGCGAGGCGCATAAGGCTTCAGAAATTCTCGTAATTCATAATTATTCTCCTTCCGGGTTTGCGGTGTTTACAGATCCCAGCGCGCTCGCGGGGCGTGTGTGGGCATGTGAGGACACGCCTCCTCACCAATCAGTGCACAGGGGAGTGTCTGCTCACGCCCCCAACCTCAGTCGGCACGGTTTGGCTCGCTTCAGCCCCACTCCAAAACGGTGCGAGTTTTAGGGGCTAAGCAGGGCTGAAGCGAGCCAAGTCGTGCTGGTTTTTGGTAGTCGAAACGCGAGCCGTGTCGGGCTGAAGTGAGCTGAAGCGAGCTGAAGTGAGCTGAAAAAGGGTAGTGGAAAAGGGCCATTAGTGTCCCACCAGGGACACTAACACTCTGGACCATTGTTACACTGTTTTAAAGGACTCATACCACTCTGTCCCCTGTGCAGCCTTGGGACTATCTGATCACCGCATTGTTCATCTTATCCCGACCTACAGGCAGAAGCTGAAATCTGCTAAGCCTGTAGTCAAGACGGTGAGGAAATGGTCTGATGAGGCCAAAGTGGAACTACAAGCCTGCTTTGACTGCACTGATTGGAGTGTTTTTGAGGCTGCAGCTTCAGACCTGCATGAACTGACTGACACCGTGACATCTTACATCAGTTTTTGTGAGGATGTGTGTGTGCCCACCAAGACCTTCTGCACATACAACAACAATAAACCCTGGTTCACTGCAAAACTCTGGCAGCTTTGCCAGGCCAAGGAGGAGGCCTACAGAAGTGGGGACAGAGTCCTGTACAAACAGGCCAGAAACACACTGACAAAAGAGGTGAAAGCAGCTAAGAGGAGCTATGGTGAAAGGATCAAAAAGAGCCTTTCAGCCAACGATCCGGCATCAGTGTGGAGAGGCCTGAAGAATATCACCAGCTACAGGAGACCATCCCTCAACACTGCAATGAACCATCAACTGGCTGACAAGTTGAATGTGTTCTACTGCAGATTTGACACATTCACACCTCTCCCCCCCCAGACAATAAAGACCCATTTACACCCCCTGCTATTCTGCCTCCTCTCACCTCTGACCCCAAACCAGCACTCAAGATCTGTGAAGAGGATGTTTGTCAGTTTTTTCGCAGACAGAAGATCAGGAAGGCACCCAGCCCAGATGGTGTGTCACCCTCCTGTCTGAAGGTCTGTGCTAAACAGCTGGCCCCCATCTTCACCCAGATCTTCAATAGATCCCTGGAGCTGTGTGAAGTCCCCTCATGCTTCAAACACTCCACAGTAATCCTGGGTCCCAAGAAAACCACCATCACAGGACTGAATGACTACAGGCCTGTAGCCCTCACATCTGTAGTCATGAAGTCCTTCGAGAGACTGGTGTTGTCACACCTGAAGGACATCACAGACCCCCTGCTGGACCCCCTGCAGTTTGCCTACCGGGCAAACAGGTCAGCAGATGATGCAGTCAATATGGGACTGTACTACATCCTGCAACACCTTGACTCTGCAGGGACGTACGCCAGGATCCTGTTCGTGGACTTCAGTTCGGCGTTCAACACCATCGTTCCAGACGTCCTCCACACCAAGCTCACCCAGCTCATTGTGCCCTCCTCCACCAACACGTGATATGTATCCCCTTGAACGCTTACCAGTATGCATATGGCCAGCCGATCTCCTCCAACATCAGCGTCCGGAAGCACTGACGATGTTGTTCCGGGGAGCGGCCGATGCTGCAGGATGGCTTTCTTCAGGTCGGCGTACCTGAGCCGGCTGTCAGCAGGGAGCTGCAGTACTGCGAGCTGCGCCTCACCAGTCAGAAGCAGGAGGAGGTGCGCCATGTGCTGCTTGAGTGGCCACCCCCACGTTTTGGCTGCTTGCTCGAAAAGAGTGAGGAAAGCTTCCGGATCGTCCTGCGGGCCCATCTTCGTGAAGGTGGCGTGAGGAGGGTCCGCCATGGTGATGGTCAAAGCCCCTGCTGACGTGAGCAGATGCCGGAATGCCTGGTGATCTTCCTGCTGGGCCAGCATCAAGGGTTCAAAGCGTTGCTCTTGCTCCTTCCGGAGGGCGGTCAGCGCTTGATGCTGGTTCTGCTGGGCGGTAGCGAGGGCATGGTTGAGCTCTTTGAATGGGGAGGACTCCATGTGGTGGTTCCCTTCTGTACGGCCCAGGTTTCAGCACCACTGTAACAGTTCCCTGATGTGGGTGGAGTACAGAAGCACAGCAAGCGGGAGTTGATGTTTGCACACACACTTTATTTTATTTGTTTCCGTAGCTTTTCAGCTTTCATGCACTCACACTCTCCCAGTCTCTCTCACACACACACACACACGTGTTCTGGTCAGGAGAGCTCCCTTCTCTCTCCCTCCTTTTCTATCCTCTGTCACTGCAACACAGACACACAACATTAATTAGGCACAGGTGCATTGACTTTGCCACTCACCTTCCCTGGCCCCAAATTCACAAACCGATGCTAGGCCATGTCCCCGCTGCCACAATATTATAAAAACAATGAATGCTAACAGTACTCATTTCAGTTTAAAACTAGTTGTTGATATTGATTAGCTTTAATATACCTTTAAACATAGTTTGGTCGTTAACAACCTTTATTCTTGTCATCCCCTGAGATGTACCTTCTAGGGCAGAGTCAACATCTGTGAAAAGAAAGTTAAAAATAAAATACATACTATAACAGACAATGGCAGTGCTTGGTCTGCACAAAATGAATCAAATATCAGTGGGCATACTGGTGGACTGAGGGAGATGGTCATACAGTGTGAGATGCCTGGAAGTTCCTCAACAGCTTACCTAGCTCTCTTCATTCTTATACTGAGCTCAATATTCATTCTATACTATTTAGCTCAATAGGTCTGGTGTCATATGTTCAAACATTTCATAAACAGAAAGTATGAATAAACTGTCAATCTCTAACAAGATCTCTTCAGAATTACAGAAGGAGAATTAAAACTGCAGGCTCTATTACTTTGTTTTGCAGTGATGTGGTTGGGCATTTTCAGAGTTCTTTTATTTTTTTAATTATTATTATTATTTTTATTTTTATTTTTTGTAGAGCCAGACAAGCACAAGCAGCATATCAACCTCAACCCACTGACACGCAAGACATGTACCAGTCACGATAGTGTAACTGGTATTGTTTTCACCTTGTGAGTCTGTGTGTGTGTCATCATGGCAAACCGTGGTCCTTGAGACACTTACTGTTACGGGAACTACCACAAATGCGGTTTTGAGTACTTTGTCAGGTGTGTTATCTGTCTGTCAACAGATTTTGTCAACACGATGGCATCAGAACCGTGCAAGATCCAGTCACAAAACTTTGGAGGTGTGTAGTTGAGATCAAAATGAAGGCAGAGTTCAAAGATGGTGTAGTCTGAGTACTCACTGAGTACTCATGGGTTGTAACACATACGTAAACATGCCATACACACCAATTGTGTGATGTGTGATATTGACTTCTGATTCCAGTTCTGATTTTGTGTTGTGGCTGGTATGATCCCATCGCAAGATGGTCTCGAGTTGAAATACTTGAAATTTGCTTGGTATATGTTGACCATATTTACCTCGCCTGCTACGGAGTAAGCGGGGCGAGGTATTGTTTTTGGTCGGGTTTCTTTGTTTTTTTGTAAACAATATTACGGGAAAATGACTGGATCAATCTTCATGAAACTTTCAGGATAGATGGGCATTGGTCTCAAATAGAATCTCTAACATTTTGAGGGTCATCCGATCAAGGTCACCAACAAGGTCAAAATCGTTTTTGTTGTGGCTACTGCCTCATATACAGGCAGGGCCGTAACTACCATTGAGGACACCGAGGCCATGTCCTCGGCATTTTTTTCCCACGGTATTTTTTTTTTCACTCAGAAATGTGAAATTAATATATGATGAAAATCGTTCTGACTTTGATCGGTGGAAAATTCTAAATTCAGCTTGCATCCCCCTGTTCTCATGTGTTTGTCTAAAAATAAAGTCCATATAATCATTTTTAAACGAAGCTGAAATATCCGACCTTGGAAACATTTCATATCAGGCAGCCTCGCGATAGTCAGCTAAGCACCACGGGATACACAAGAGCTGAGAAGTGTTCTCATCAAGGTCCGACTCCGCAGCCAGTCAGTTTGTCAGTTAGTCGTGGAATCTGAAAATTGACATAAGATGAAGAAGTCTACTACACTAAAACAAACCAAACTCAGCTTTGGAAAGTAAGCAAGTGAGAGAAAAAGAAAGAGGGAAGAAGGGGAGTTAATTTTGCCAGTCACTGACAGTTATGTGCCGGAATGCTTATGATCATTAACTGTGCAATTTTAATTAGCATTTCAAGCAACAACAGTCGAAGCCACTTAGCTAGATAGGATTTTCGTTTTCCAGGCAGCACAAACTCTTTTATTCTCTCTCTCGATTTGATTTGGTGCGTTTCAGATCAGAAAAGGCTGGACAGTCGTGACCTGTTGTTTATGAAGTTATTGGGTGCTGACGAGACTTGAGCTATTTTGCTAACTTACCAGACTATAGGCTAACGTGAACACAAGACACTATTGTTTTGATCATTGGTTGTATTTTTGAACGGAAATGAAAACGGGTAGCAAACTTATGTTCACATTTTATTTACAACATGATGTACCGCCTCTGACTGCTTTCTGTCAATCATGAACAGCCCAGCCGCGTTCACAGCTCCTCCTCCAATCACCAGCTGGAGATGAGCCTCCTCTCGGGAAGTCTTGTCCCGCCCCTCTTATTGACTCCCATCTCCAGTGAGGCTCAGTCTCCGAATGGAGCGTTTTAGTCGGTTTTGTCCAATAACCGTCTAGTATTTTGCTATTGAAAAGGGCAGATATTTTTTAAAAAGCAATTGAAGTCTATTCAGGCTCGGCTAGATTGCGTTGTCACTCTCACTCATTCTCACTCACTCACTCACTCACTCACTCATCCACACTCACTCACGCACGCACACACACAAAATACTTTTGTGATTGTGCAGTTTTGAAATTGTTAAAATAAACATGTTCACCTACATGTTCATCTTGTTGGGCTTGTGATTTTGACTCGTTTCCAAAATGTATGAAAAGTCACCATATTAGGACTTTTTTTTTTGGCAAATAAGATGTATCGCAATGTTTGACCTCGGTATTTGAAAAATCCTGGTTACGGCCCTGTATACGGGCGCTAGCCACTACATCATCATGCTGTAAGAATGCAAGAGTGTAACAATTGTGCACTGCGCATGTGCATACATGTGTCTCGATTAAAATGGCTGGTGAGTGTATACAATTCAGTTCACCATTCAAAACAAATGGACTAGACTAAAGAAATTGCTTTCAGACATGTTTATGCTCATTACAAAGGGAAAGTGTGTTCCACTGAGCTCTAGCGCTGGGCCATTTCCGGGAAATAAGAGTTTCAGTCATGGCGACAGCATGTGTATGTCAGCCTCGGTTCGGAGGTTTCAGTTTCAAAAACTGCAGAGGTAAGAGTAGAATAATACAAAGTACAGACACTTGGTATATTTTACTTCTGTAATTTTTAAATTGTTCATTTTTGGATTACGCTTCATTTTTGTGGCTACTGCCTCAAATATATATGCTATATTTACTATATGGACATGGTATCAGAAAACAATTTTATTTATAAGTAGTAGCCACATGAACCCATAGTGTACCTATTTTTTTCATGATATCTTCCTTCATATTCATCATAAGTGCTACTGGGCGAGGTTTGTTTTGCCTGGCAACACAGGTACTTTATAGTACACTGACTATATTGCATCAGTAACAGCTGTGTATATCTAAACTATCTTATAATTTGAGTGCATCATATACTGCACTTCTTATGTGGACTTAAATAATTTGATGTTTCATTTACCCGTTTGTATCTGTGGATATGCCTCTTCATCTTCACTGTCTTCACTTTGTCCAGAATCAGTCAGGTCTATGGTATCTGACACAAACAAACAAACAAACAAATACATACACTTTTAAGCATGAAATAAGTTTAATATCGCAAATGTTAATAGAGTAACATATCTAACACATAATGATCAACATAAAATTTGGTGAATATTACAATATTGAAGTTCCAAAGTCACCATGCTAAAGATTGTCTATAGGTTAGGAATAGTTCAATAGGGCTGTGTGATATGACTAGAATCTCATAACCTGATAGGTTATTTCATATCCCCATAATGATGCACATCACGGTAAGGCATATTTTCTGTAAATTCAATGAATAAACTGTTTATATAAAATGTTCACAAGGAAAGGCCTATTTCTTGTTCCATTTTGAATTATATACTCAACAAATACTCATTTGATTGATTATTTTCTCCTTTCATTTAGAACATTTGTGCAAATTTTCAATGAACAAAATATAAATGTTTACTACATGGCTTCGGTGGTGTAGTGATTAGTACTGTCGCCTCACAGCAAGAAGGTTCTGGGTTTGAGCCCAGCAGCCGATGGGGGCCTTTCTGTGTGGAGTTTGCATGTTCTCCCCGTGTCTGTGTGGGTTTCTTCCAGGTGCTCCGGTTTCCCCCACAGTTGAAAAACATGCGGTTAGGTTAATATGGGGCGGCCTTGGGATTTAGTGCCCTTGAGCAAGGCACCTAACCCCCAACTGCTCCCCGGGTGCTGTACCATGGCCGCCCACTGCTCTGGGTATGTGTGTGCTCATTGCTCACATGCGTGTGCATGGGTGTGTTGACTGCTTCAGACGGGTGAAATGCAGAGAGGAATTTCACTGTACTTAAGTGTACGTGTGATGATTAAAGTTGTTCTTCTTCTTTCTTGATTACTCGATTCTGATTGGTCAATTATGGTATTCTGTGGGCTGTTATTTCTGGATAAATTTGTTGCTATGGACAATTTTTAAGCAGAAGCAATAAAATCATATTTAAATCAATAAAATAATTCATACAACAAAACCTTTTACCCCCACTGCGAATAAAAACCTTAGAGGAAACACTATATCACATAGCCTTTACTTGAAAAACTTTACAGTTACCTACAAAAGACAATTTACAACAACTTTAAACAGCTATTCCTTCTGTTTCAATTACTTCAAGTTGCCTTGAAGATTTGTAAGGGACCCTTTCTCCATAGCAAGAAGTAATTTGGATATTTTGGCTCGCTGGGTTGTAACCTCTGGAAGCCTATAATATTCTTTGTGGACATGAATATCATTACATTACATTAATGGTATTTACAGTGGTGTTTGAAAATTTGTGACCCCTTTAGAATTTTCTATATTTCTGCATAAATATGACCTAAAACATCATCAGAGTTTCACACAAGTCCTAAAAGTAGATAAAGAGAACGCAGTTAAACAAATAAGACAAAAATATTATACTTGGTCATTTATTTATTGAGGAAAATGATTCAATATTACATATCTGTGAGTGGCAAAAGTATCTTGGAGTGGTCTTTGTTGGTCGACCACTCTTAGAGAGGGTAACAATGGTCTTGAATTTCCTCCATTTGTACACAATCTGTCTGACTGTGGATTGGTGAAGTCCAAACTCTTTAGAGATGGTTTTGTAACCTTTTCCAGCTTGGTGAGCATTAACAACATTTTTTCTGAGGGCCTCAGAGATCTTCTTTTTTCGTGCCATGATACACTTCCACAAACATGCGTTGTGAAGATCAGACTTTGATAGATCCCTGTTTTTTCAATAAAACAGGGTGCCCACTCACACCTGATTGTCATCCCATTGATTGAAAACACCTGACTCTAATTTCACCTTCAAATTAACTGCTAATCCCAGAGGTTCACATACTTTTGCCACTCACAGATATGTAATATTGGATCATTTTCCTCAATAAATAAATGATCAAGTATAATGTTTTTGTCTCATTTGTTTAACTGGGTTCTCTTTATCTACCTTTAGGACTTGTGTGAAAATCTGATGATGTTTTAGGTCATATTTATGCAGAAATGTAGAAAATTCTAAAGGGTTCACAAACTTACTTTCAAGCACCACTGTAGCAGACATTCTTATCCAGAGCAACATACAACATACCCAGAGCAGCCTGGGGAGCAGTTGGGGGTTTGGTGCCTTGCTCAAGGGCACTTCAACCAGTCCTTCTGGTCCAGGGAATTAAACTGGTGACCTTTTGGTCCCAAAGTTCCTTCTCTAACCATTAAGCCATGCCATGCCCCCCCCATGGCCCAGAAAGTCAGCAACTTGGTCCAATTCATGGTTTTTGAAGTTCAGGACCTGTGACAAAGTTGCAACATGCTTGCATAACTATGTTGACCTGAGGAGTTCAGGATTTTGTACACCACACCCATTTGTATAAATCCTCAGACAGTCCCATCCTCTGTCAGGAGTCAAAGAGTTGGGTCTTGCAAACAGGAATGGGCTTTCTTCTGGGACTCCACACTTTTCTTTTGCTTATGACCTGTGTTAAGGCACCAAGCACGTCTGGTGATGGCAGCACAACAACTTTTTGCCCCCTTGTACCCCTAATTTCCACCTGACTGAAATGTGCACAAAGTTTTTGTTCAAACTTTGTGAGGCCAACTGCAACATCCTTCTGTAGGGCAGCTGTGTCCCTCTCCAAGAAGCCTTTTCATTGCATCTTTGCAACCTCATCTCCACATCTTCAGTTAAAGATAATTATTTTTGCCGGAGTTGCTGCAAAGGTCCCCACAGACTTGTGCTGATGGCATCTTTTTCAGGTTCTCAGATGCTAAACCAGCAACTTTTTCAAGATGCTGGTGAAGACGTTGCACATCTTCTGTGAAAGGGAGGGTGGATGGTTTGTTAAAGTGTCCTTCATGCAAGGTGGTCAAAGCTGTGTGTGAAGCAAGTTCAGACAACTTTGTGATATACAGTTTTTTGAAAGTCTGGGTTGACTTTATCCACTCATTGTCTTCTGGCATTACAGCTTTGCAGTTTTTGATGTCACACATCTTTTGCGATGAGTGGCCCAACTTAAGAGCAAGGCTTGGAGTTTAGTAGCAGTGCTTTTCTTCATCAACCCCAGATACCTTCTTGACAGCTAGGATAACCACGTGAAAATTTGCAGGTCATACAGCATCCTCAAGGGTTTGTATTGAAAACTCTTGACACAGTGTCAGCAGAAGTCTTCCACCTTCCCATTACTTCTGTCAAACATAGTAATATCTGACGGGATCTTGACCATGTTTATTGAAAAATGACTGGGCCGATTGAAAAATGTAGAAGTCACTGTGCACAGCAGCAGAGACGTCATCATTTTTCATCACACTTAACAGCTTCCAAGCACCCCCAGATATCTGTTGGCACAGCATTGATTCCGACATCTTAGCTAAAGGCCTAAAGCCCTAGTTCTTCCTGACTCTACATTGTTTTTCACTGGTTTTGAAGGACATTTTTGAATGTGTTGCCACAGATCTCTCTGGAGAAACACAGCGTGGCAATACATGCAGTGCACATACTCTTTTGGATCATACTTTTTCTTTGGCTTACGTTTAAGCTTTCACAATCCAGTCCCACTCGTTAAAACATTTGTATTATGTTTGTACAACCCCGATTCCAAAAAAGTTGGGACAAAGTACAAATTGTAAATAAAAACGGAATGCAGTGATGTGGAAGTTTCAAAATTCCATATTTTATTCAGAATAGAACATAGATGACATATCAAATGTTTAAACTGAGAAAATGTATCATTTAAGGAGAAAAATTAGGTGATTTTAAATTTCATGACAACACCACATCTCAAAAAAGTTGGGACAAGGCCATGTTTACCACTGTGAGACATCCCCTTTTCTCTTTACAACAGTCTGTAAACGTCTGGGGACTGAGGAGACAAGTTGCTCAAGTTTAGGGATAGGAATGTTAACCCATTCTTGTCTAATGTAGGATTCTAGTTGCTCAACCGTCTTAGGTCTTTTTTGTCGTATCTTCCGTTGTATGATGCGCCAAATGTTTTCTATGGGTGAAAGATCTGGACTGCAGGCTGGCCAGTTCAGTACCCGGACCCTTCTTCTATGCAGCCATGATGCTGTAATTGATGCAGTATGTGGTTTGGCATTGTCATGTTGGAAAATGCAAGGTCTTCCCTGAAAGAGACGTCATCTGGATGGGAGCATATGTTGCTCTAGAACCTGGATATACCTTTCAGCATTGATGGTGTCTTTCCAGATGTGTAAGCTGCCCATGCCACATGCACTAATGCAACCCCATACCATCAGAGATGCAGGCTTCTGAACTGAGCGCTGATAAAAACTTGGGTAGTACTTCTCCTCTTTAGTCCGAATGACATGGCGTCCCTGATTTCCATAAAGAACTTCAAATTTTGATTCGTCTGACCACAGAACAGTTTTCCACTTTGCCACAGTCCATTTTAAATGAGCCTTGGCCCAGAGAAGACATCTGCGCTTCTGGATCATGTTTAGATACGGCTTCTTCTTTGAACTATAGAGTTTTAGCTGGCAACGGCGGATGGCACGGTGAATTGTGTTCACAGATAATGTTCTCTGGAAATATTCATGAGCCCATTTTGTGATTTCCAATACAGAAGCATGCCTGTATGTGATGCAGTGCTGTCTAAGGGCCCAAAGATCACAGGCACCCAGTATGGTTTTCCGGCCTTGACCCTTACGCACAGAGATTCTTCCAGATTCTCCGAATCTTTTGATGATATTATGCACTGTAGATGATATGTTCAAACTCTCTGCAGTTTTACACTGTCGAACTCCTTTCTGATATTGCTCCACTATTTGTCGGCGCAGAATTAGGGGGATTGGTGATCCTCTCCCCATCTTTACTTCTGAGAGCCGCTGCCACTCCAAGATGCTCTTTTTATACCCAGTCATGTTAATGACCTATTGCCAATTGGCCTAATGAGTTGCAGTTTGGTCCTCCAGCTGTTCCTTTTTTGTACCTTTAACTTTTCCAGCCTCTTATTGCCCCTGTCCCAACTTTTTTGAGATGTGTTGCTGTCATGAAATTTCAAATGAGCCAATATTTGGCATGAAATTTCAAAATGTCTCACTTTTGACATTTGATACGTTGTCTATGTTCTATTGTGAATACAATATCAGTTTTTGAGATTTGTAAATTATTGCATTCCGTTTTTATTTACAATTAGTGTCCCAACTTTTTTGGAATTGGGGTTGTAGTTCCCTTTGTTCCTTAATTTGTAATGCATTTTTTTCTGTTCTTTTGTTTTGAGAGTGTCAAAACTTGAGCAACAGCCACACTTGTCTTACATTAAATTACAGGCATTTAGCAGATGCTCTTATCCAGAGTGATGTACAATGTACCCAGAGCAGCCTGGACAGCAGTGTCTTGCTCAAGGGCACTTCAGCCATTCCTGCTAGTCCAGAGAATCGAACTGGCAACTTTTTGGTCTCAAAGCTGCTTCTTTAACCATTAAGCCATGGCTTCCCCATGTCTTCTTGTGGGTTTGCAAGTGGTGGGCAATTTTTAAGTGTGGTTTGCCACAGATGTAGCAGTAATTTTTTTTTAGCTCCCAAAGAGGATGTGTTTGTAGATTGTATGCACTGATCTTCCCCAAATCTTGTCCTATTCTTAACAGATTTATCTTCAATATTCTGAACTTCAGCCTGGACTCCTGATACTTGTACGTGTTTGTGTTAGGGGTGGTGGAGGTGTGGTGAGATAAGGATCCACAAGCAGAACACAGACAGTAATCCAATAAATAAGGTGATATAATTCAGGGAAAAGGGCATGGCAAAAAGGTAAACAAACAGCAGAAATAGTCCAGGTAAAAAAGAGACAAAAAAAACAAGACAGACAAGGACAAAAACGCTAGAGCAACAAAAAAAGAAAAAACCCACCAACAACAAACAAGTGTAAAAACCATGAACTAGAAAAATAGCTTGAGCAAAAACCATGAACCGCAATAAAGGCACAGAAACGGCTAGAATAGCAAAACGAGACATTCTGGCAATGTCAGGGTCTGAGAACAGCTTATTTATACACAGCAGAGAGAACCAGGAAGTGAATGGCATTCCCGTCCCGGATCCCGATTAGTGCTGACCTGGGAGATAAGTAATCTCCAGAGTGGAAGTCCGGGGCGGAGCATGACAGTTTGGTCTTCTCACAAGTCTTCTCAAGCTGCTCTGTACTGTCTGCACCTTTAGGAAACTGTTCTTTATCCAACAAACTTTCTGGGCAGCCTCTGCATTTTTGAATTTCTGAGGCAGGCTCAATGCAGGGCACTTCATTATCCTGAATTTCTGGGATTTCTACAATTTCTTCTGAACAACAACTGTCTGAACCGGGTACAAATTCCTCCTCCGATATCTCTTCACTTGAACTAGGTTTTTCAGAAACCGGATACTTAAAAAAAATTACTACACTGAACCTCTTAGGTACACAAATTAAAGAATAAAATTTCTCAAGTACACTCACCAATGGTAGACATTCAAAGTCCATGCTTATCATAACAGGATTTTTGCCAGAAGCAGAAGCAAACTAGACAGATAATATAAAAAAATTAATATTTGCGCATATACTATAGATTTTACAGTGCACTTGCATGCAGCCAAATGATTAAATTGCTTTTGACAGAAAGGAAAATGACACATTTTGCCACCAAAAGACTTGTTTCCCACTGTAAATATACTGTATTTGTTTTAACTACTTTGTGCATGCAAAAAAAAAAAATTCTACAGTCTGACAATTGTAGAAAAATGTCCAATAGTCGACATTTGTAAACCAAAGAAAGAATGGTGTAAAAGTGGGTCAAATTGAAAGACCTAATTTCACTGAAAAAAAATGGCCTGTTAAATTAACACAAAAAAATCTTGTACATCGGTTGCACTTATTAAAATCATATCCACTAAGACCAATTAAGTCATGCTCTGTTTGACTGAACATGACTTAATTGGTCTTAGTGGATATGATTTTAATAAGTGCAACCGATGTACAAGATTTTTTTGTGTTAATTTAACAGGCCATTTTTTTCAGTGTTCTGCCTTCATTGATAAATTTGTATTCAGACAGAAGAAAAATGGCAGCAGTAATTATTATAGCTTATTAATGGATATATATCTTAATAGATGCACATCTTAGTCATTGAGACAAAATACTCACCTTTATATCTTACAGCAATCTATTTCAAAGCAGAAAAGAGTCCACTACACAAGGCACATATTTTTCAAGCTTGATACTGCTGAGAAAACCACATCATGTTTACAGTTCTGTTGGGGGAAAAAAAGAAAAAAAAAGAAGTGACTGAGATTACATCATAAATTTAAAAGGATTTGATTTGATAAAGAAACGAATAAAAAAAAACACTGAAGTGCAAGCTTCTGACTGAACAGACAAAGATATAATTCATTCCTTTAGCACTGACAGATAAAAAATTTATCAAAGACAAATGCATTGTATGTATTAATTGTATTCAACCACTGACTTGTACTGAATACAAAAAGGCTGTTTAAGTTGTGGTGAAGATGTAGCAGAGGAAACCAAGTAACTTCCACTTAAAAAAAAAAAGTTGCCTAAACACAAATCAGCGAAAGGCAGCCGTACCTACTGCTTTCCACAGTATTATGTAAAACCTAAAGAATTTACATTTTTAAAAACTTACCCAATTAATGTTGGCTGAGTGATGTTCAACATTCAGACAGGACAGGATAGGAGAATCTCTCTCACCCAATAGCTATGGATATGAACACACAGTTAAACACAGTGAAATAAAACCATGTCTTTACACAAATAAAGTCATGTGTTAATTGTTCAGTTACATTTTGTAATTTGCTAAAAATATGCTGGAAAAAAAATATATATCTGCCGAGTATTTCCGGAGCAAAATCCATCTTCTTGCTCTTCTTTAAAAGCGCTAAAATATATTTGTGTCTCATTTTACTCATGAATTTATAGTGGGTGGAGCACACTTGACAAAACATGATTTCAATTATATCCAATGCCATTCCATTTGAAATGAAGTTTTATTGATGGCATTGACAATTTAATCTGATGTACCACATCCAAAGAGTGATGCACAGCTGCTGTTTTTTGTGTTTTTAATAAAAAAATTGTGTTTTTTTTTAAACACTTAAGACTGCTATGCATCTAAAATTACAGAAAAAAGCTGAAGATCAGAAACCAGGTTTTAAAGGGATATAATAATTGATAACTTACCTGTTCAGTGTTATCACAGGGGGAATCAGATGTCATGGCCACATCAGCAAGGTGAGGATCTGTGTCAGCTGAAACCTTGTGGGGAAAAATAAAAAAAAGCTCGATTATTTTCACTTAAGCAATACATCACTGTATTTAGTTAGGTAAAACTGTTTAAACTGGCAAACAAGGCTTGGCAAGTGGTCTTTCTCGTCTCAGGAATAAGAAAGACATGTGTAATAAGACAATGTTAAGTAATATTTCTTGTCTTCACCATCCATCTGTCCAAATGCTTTGATTTGACTTAAAAATCGGACTTTGATATTCAGCAAGTATGATGGGAAAAAAAAGGCCTATACCAAAATTCAATGGCAATTAATTCACCTGCTCAGTGTTCTCACAAGGGGAATCAGATGTCATGGCCACATCAGGAAGATGAGAATCTGTCTCAGCTGAAACCTTGTTGGGGAAAAACAAAAAAAACATCCATTGATGCACAAAAGACTGTACTTGCTGATATGCTGAAAGTCAACAAAATTATGTACTGGATGAATGATAGGTTATATTGATGAGACTGTAATGTAGTATAATGTTGACAGTGAATGTGAAAATTCATTGTGGTATGCAGACCAATAAAACGCTTAAGAGTATCCATACACAGTCCTTGTCATGTCCATACCTGACCGGTACAAACACACTGAGGACTATGCATCTATAACATTTAGTCTGGACCGTGTACCCGTATCTATATCCTTCAATTAGCAATGCCAAGTGCATAATTTAAATCACCGAAATTGACCATCTGTTAAAAAAAATAAAAACAAAAACATTTTACTAATGTATTACTTTTTATTTCATCAAAATCGAACAATTAGATCCAGAGATATCGTGATTTAAAGGTAAGTAATTGGGAGGCTTCTTGGGAAATGCAAATAATGCACATGCAAATAATGGACCAGCCTTAAAAACAAGCAAGACTGCATTCATTTTACAGCAGTTTGTGAAATAAATATTGTCAGGATTTTAAAAAACTGCTTACAGATAATTCTTAATGTCTAAAGAATATATGTCAATACCTATTTTATTCCAGAGTTAATCAAATTTGTGATTAAAATCCAACTTCAGAAGTTTCACAGGCACTTTACTAGGATGATTCCTTCAGTTGATTTCACATCTAAATACACCGACATGCAGGTAATTCTATTTTCTGATAGATTAAATTATTTCTATTTACATAGGAGACTGAAAGCCCTGCTTTTGGCCATTACATCTAGACCCCTCCATCTGTTTATGTACTAAAATGGCATGTATTGTAGAAAAGGGAAAATATTGCTTTCAGAGGCAATACAAAACAATTTTATTGGCTTTGCTCATAATGTATCACATGCTATTAATAAAAATCAACAAATATATGTTCTTAAGGTAATACAACAGTTTTATTATGTTGTCTTTATTGGTTATAAAGATCTGTGCACTGGCGCTTCAGAAGCCGAAGAATTTCCAATACGAAACATGGCTTCCATTGGCATTGCTACTTCAATATCAACATCCAGACAAAACTCATTTACAGGAAAAACCACATGAACTTCACATGTGATTTCTCACATGTGAAATATGTGGAAAATGTGTTTTGCACATGGGAAACATGTTATTTGCACATGGGAAACATGTGGTTTTGGCCCAATTTTATGTGAATCACATGTGGGAATGTTTTACATATGTGGTAACATGTTTTCCACATGGTCTACATGGTAATACATATTACAAAATCTGATACCATGTATTCCACGTTACCACATGTGGTAACATGTGATCACATGTGAAATACATGGGAAATTCATGTGTTTTATCTGTAAGGGTACTGAAAAAATTACTATTGTATTATGCAAGGAGGAAGCCATTCATCAATTCTATGCAGAAACGCTGCTGATTTCTCTGGGCCCGAACTCATCTCAGATGGACTAAAAGACAGTGGAAACGTGTGCTGTGGTCTGATGAGTCCACATTTACGTTTGTTTTCTGGAAAACTGGACATTGAGTTCTCAGTGTCAAAGGTGCAAAAGACAGCATCTGTGATGGTATGGGGGTGCATCAGTGCCCACAGCATAGGTGAGTTGCATGTGTGTGTTAAGGTGCCAGTGATGCAGAGGCATATATTGGGATTTTAGAGACACATATTCATCAAGGCGAGGTCTCTTCCAAGGAAGTCCATGCTTATTTCAGCAGGACAATGCCAGGCCTCATTCTGCATGGGCTACGTTGACAGAATGTGTGTACTTGATTGGCCTGCTGCCAGTCCAGATCTGTCTCCTATTGAGAATGTGTGGCACATCATGAAGAGACATCAGACAACAGCGACCACAAACTGTTGAGCAGCTGAAGTCTTGTATCAAGCAAGACTGAACAATAAATTCCAATTGCAAAACTGCAACAGTTAGTATCCTCAGTTCACATACGATTAAAAAGTGTGATTAAAAGAAAAGATGATGTAATACAATGATAATAATGCCTCTGTCCCAGCTTTTTTGAGTGAGTTGTGGGCATCACATTCTAACTTTGTTTAGATTTACAACCCCGATTCCAAAAAAGTTGGGACGAAGTACAAATTGTAAATAAAAATGGAATGCAATGATGTGGAAGTTTCAAAATTCCATATTTTTTGGAATCAGGGTTGTATATGTGATGTGTGTGATTTGAAAAAAAAGGAAAAAATGGAAGTAATAGATGTTTAAGTTCTGTATGCCACATTATACACTTCCTTGAATAAAGCATATATGAAAAAAAAAAGATTACCAGTATGATGCCAATTTGTTCAATCTGCACCAGCTACAGGCCAAAACAAAGGTGACTACAGTCTCAGTTGTGGAACTCCAATATGCTAATGATGCTGTGGCCTGCTCAACATCAGAAGCCAGACTACAGAGAATTACAGATGCATTTGCAGAAGCCTACAGCAGTCTCGGACTATCATTAAACTGCACCAAAATGGAAATAATGTATCGACCTGTTTATGGTACCACCACCTCAGCTGTCACTCAACCTGAAATTACTGTGGATGGAACTGTCCATAAGGTAGTCCTGAACTTTAAGTACCTTGGTAGCTATGTAACCAGTGATGTTTCCCTTGATCGTGAGATTAATAACAGGATCAGTGCTGCTGCAACAGCTTTTGGCAAGCTACGTGTGTTTTCAATAATCACGAACTTGAGCTCGACACCAAGATACAAGCCTATCAAGCTATCATCATACCTACACTTCTGTATGGTTCTGAAACTTGGACTATGTACTGATATCAAGTAAAACAGCTAGGGAAATTTCACCAAAGATACCTATGTACAATCCTGAACATCCTGTGGTACGATTGTATCGCCAGTACTGAGGTTCTTGACTGGTGTTCTGTGACAAGCATTGAGGCTATGCTACAGCAGAATAGATTACAGTGGTATGTACACATGGCTAGAAAGGATGCACATCGTCTACCTAAACAGCTTCTCTTTGGTCAGCTATCTACAGGAACCAGAAGTGTCAGCGCACCTAAGAAGAGATTTAAGGATGTCCTAAAAAGGACCTTCAAAGACTGTGAGATCAGTAATTGGGCCACAAACCCATTAGATAGATTGGGTGTGGTGTGTCCTTGGTGTGTGGTGTGCCCTTGTGACATAGGCTGGTGTGATGCATCTAGTGTGGTAGTGCGCTCATCACCGCTGCATAGCCCTATGGGTGAAAAGAAGGCCAAGTGCGTAAGTCCTTCTGGGCAATACATAGCCTCTCCAGCATCAGGACCCTAGCTGTCACCTCTTTGTGGTACCACACAGAAACTGGAGGCTTGTGCCTTCAGGCTAAGTGGCTAGGAATCTCAGAGGAGCTCAGCCCCCAGAGGTGCAATGTGCAGGCCCACCGGTGTGTGGACATGCCCTGGCATCCACCTACTGAGCCCCAACTATGGGTGAAATAGCAAAGACACTGGCAGCAGGGCATCGGATGGTGTCAATGGCAGAAGACCTCTTGGAGCCAATGGCAAAGACACCGGATGGCATGCGTAGGAATCAGATTATTGGTAAACAGATGGCATCACATGGCAAGTTAGTTGTCACTGTGGGGCAACCTTCCCACCCACCAAGTCATTGTGCCTTTGCGTACCACTTGGACTCAGATGGGGCGGTCCAAAGAGAGAGAGAATGGTGGGGGCACAACACCATTCTGTCTACAACACTGTGCAAGGCGTTCTATCAGGCAAGTGAGGTGGAAAACCCTATGGCAATGGAGTGAACGCAACAGCAACAGGCCTAAGAAGCTGGGAGCTGCTAGTAGGATCTCTGCACATAGGCGGCCCACACGTGATGGTCGCAGTCATTGCTGAATTTGAGCACCAGCAGGACTGAGGCAGCTGTGTGGGTGACCGGGAAGCCCTTTTCAGGGATAGCACTGCCCGCCCCGGAAGGGGAGGCCCCAAGAAAAGGCGGGGTAAAGAAAGAGTTGCTCAACCCTAATCCTGGCTGGCTGACCGTGGCCAGCGGGACTTCATGACAGCAGTGTGAAAAGCAAAAAGCTTAAAATGACAATCACGACATGGAATGTCAGAACGATGTTGGACGATGACTCAAGACCGGAATGCAGAACCACTCTGATCTCGAAGGAGTTGGATCGATATGGGGTGGACATTGCTGCACTTCAGGAGACGTGAATTGAAGGACAAGGACAAATCCAGGAGAAGGAATATACTTTCTTCTGGATTGGCATGGCAGAAGAGATACTGGGGTTGCACTGGCTATTGCCAACAGAATTGCAGGTAGACTGCCATTGCTCCCAACTGGGATATCTGAAAGGATAATGTCCCTGCGAGTTCCCCTCGGAAGCAGTCGTTACTTGAACTGTTATCAATGTCTATGCCCCAACCAAGTCATACTCAGATGAGGACAAAGAAGCCTTCTACCAGGAACTCACAAAAGTGGTAAACAAAGTCCCCACCCAGGACAAGCTACTGATCCTTGGAGACTTCAATGTCAGAGTGGGTATGGACAGCACTACATACGAAGGCATCATTGGCAAGTTTGGCAGAAAAACTCAAATGGAGAATTCTTGCTGAACTTCTGTACTCAACACATGCTGTGCATCACCAACACCTTCTTCCGACAGCCCGATAAGAACTTCTACACATGGATGCATCCTCGCTCCAAGCACTACCACCTGCTGGATTATGTACTGACTAGAAAGCAAGAAATGTCAGAGGTTCTGTCAGCAAAGACAATGCGAGGAGTGGAATGTTCTACAGATCACTACATGGTAAGACGTCAGCTTAGACTTAGGCTGACACTGCCTAGGAGGAAGACACCTGCCAGAACAATCACTAAAAAGCTGAATGTGAACAAACAGGCCATCGATGAGTACCAGCAACGCTTGGCAGATGCCCTCTCCTCTAGCCAAGATGATATATCCCTTTCCACAGGGGGTCAGGGTGACACTGAAGAACACTAGTATGGGCTAAGGGAGATTGTTTACTCTACGGCGAGCGAGGTGCTGGGCTACTTCAGCCACAAGACTCCCAACTGGTTCTGGGAGCACGGTGAGGCTATCCAGAATTTCCTGGACGAGAAGCACAAGCTATTTGACCACCATCTGAAGGAAAATTCAGATAGGAGCAAGGCATCCTTCAATGAAATCAAAACCAAAGTTCAATGGGAAATAAGAGCTCTGAAGAATGACTGGTGGTGCAAATAAGCACAAAGGCTGCAGGAAATGGCAGATAGACATGACTACCGCAGCCTTTTTGGTGGACTGAAAGCAATTTATGGACCTAAGTGTAATGCAGTGACCACCGTGGAGTCAGCCGACGGAAGAATACTGTGCACGGACATTGAGGACATACATGCAAGGTGGAAGGAACACTTCTGCACCTTGATCAACCAGCAAGGCACTGCCAATCCTGAAGCATGCCGCTGGCAGGGTTGCCACATGTACTGGTTTTCCCGGGATTGTCCCGTTTATTTAGTGTCTGTCCCGGAAAATTGATCATCTTTCCCGGGACGCGTATTGTCCCGTTTTTTTGTGAAAATGCACTTCTATTCACATATTCATTAGTTTCACTTTTGAATAAACCTATAATTCTGCTGTTGCATCAGTGTTCTCTTGCCCGCCACTATTTTACTTGCTGTCCTGTGTTGCCATAGCGCAGGGATGCTTTCATTTGATTGGTTGTTGTAGCCTGTGCAATATTAAAGTTTACTTTACCCATCATCACCTAGCAACTACTGTGGCTGTGTGGTGTGCGCAACTACTGTGGCCGCACGGTGCGCGCAACCACATGGAGCAGATTGACAGAGGCAGCTAGTATTGTTGTCTAAAAGTTTATATTTGATATATAGAGAGGGAGAGCAGCAGGGAAAGGAGGCAGAGTCCAGGGCCAGTGCGTGTGCATCAGGGAGTGTGTTTGCAGGGAGTTCCTCAAGACAATAGCCAGGTAAGATACTTGCATTAAAAACTTCCTTTATAAAATGGTTTGTCATCAACCTCTGCCCAGTCAGTAATCACGCCCCCCTGGGCGTCCTGGTTTTTCACAACTCAGATGTGGCAACCCTAGCCACTGGTTAGAAAGGAGGCAAACCAGAGATGATCTGTGTGACGATATTTCCATGGAAGAGCTTGAGAAGGCACTCAGGAGTACCAGCTCTGGAAAGGCACCTGGGCAAGATGGAATTCCACCCTAGGTGCTAAAGCATGGTGGATGTGCTCTGAGAGAGCATCTGCTAAGACTCTACAATGCTTGCTGGCACAGCATGTGCTTGTCACAAGATTTTAAGGATGCTCTGATTGTTACCATCTATAAGAAGAACAGAGACAGGAGTGAGTGTGGCAACCACCACAGCATTTCACTCCTCTCAATTGCAGGGAAGATCCTGGCCAAAAGCATTCTGAACAGACTCAGAACCATCACTGAGGAAGTTCTACCAGAGAGCCAGTGTGGTTTTAGATCTGGCTGATACACGACGGACATGATCTTCGCCCTGCAACAATTACAGGAGAAGGCGTTCGAGCAGCATCAACCTTTGTATGCAGTCTCTGTGGACTTCTCAAAGGCCTTTGACACTGTGGATAGGAAAACATGATGGAAGGTCCTGGAAATGTATGGGTGCCCAGATAAACTTGTGAATGTTATCAAACTCTTCTACGACAGAATGACTGGAAAAGTGTCAGTCAGTGGTGAGCCCAGCGATGCATTCACTGTTAATCATGGTGTAAAACAGGGTTGTGTTCTTGCTCCTATGTTGTTTTCCCTCTATCTAACTGCAGTACTGGAAATGATGAACATCAACCTGAACAAGGGAGTGTACATCAGGATCAGGTTAGATGGAGGACTCTTTAACTTGGCCCAATGATGAGCATCAACCAAGACAAGACAGCATTGTCTGAGAGAGCTTCTCTATGCAGACGACTCCGCCCTGATCGCCACTGATGTATATGCTATCCAGGAAGTTGTCAACAGATTTTCCTTTGTTGCAGAACTGTTTGGACTCCGTATCAATGTATCTAAAACTGAATTAATGTACCAACCCTCTCCTGATTGTCCCATTGAGGAAAAAGAACTGCAAGACGTGCTACTCAATGGTGCAGTACTGAAGAAATCTGATCACTTCACCTACCTTGGCAGCACAGTGACCAATACCAACTCATCTGATCTTGAGGTGGAAAGGAGAATTCAAGCAGCTACCAAGGCCTTTGCAGCCTTGCAGAAGAAACTCTGGAGCTGCCTGGACATTGGGCGATCAACTAAGATCAAAGTTTACAAGGCTGTTGTACTATCAGCCCTGCTGTATGCAACAGAATGCATGACCTTGTATCGACACCACATCAAGAAGCTGACAAGAGTACAACTCCAGCACCCCCACCAAATCTTGGGCATTAAATGGCAGGATAGAGTACCTGACATTGAGGGGCTAAGGAGAGCTGAATCAGTCAGTGTCAAGGCACTTATCACTGCTTCCCAACTTCGCTGGACTGGCCACATCTGCAGGATGGGGGACTCGAGACTGCCTAAAGAAGTACTGTACTGTGAACTTAGCCGATGTCTGCATATGCAGGGCAGGCAAAAGCTCCGATATAAGGATGTGATCAAACGTCACATGAACACGGGAATGAGCATCCCCATGTGGGAAGGAGATGCGGCTGACTGCATAAAGTGCCAATGCCTCATGAGAGAATCAATGTCATCGAGCTGAAAAGACTGAAAGAGTATGAGAGAGCACATGAAAGAAGACACTTGACTATGGATCAAACAAGTTTCGTTTGTCCACACTGCGCCCGCCGCTGCCGCTCTCAAGTGGGCCTTGTGGCTCATATGCGGGCCTGCCAAAACTAACCTGACAGCACAGTCAACATCGTATCGATGGACAGCCAAAAAGATAAATTGGAGTGGAGAACGGTTTGTGATGGTGTGAGGACCTTTGAAAAGAAGAGGCGATCAGCTGAGGAAGAGAGATGAGCCAGACACAAGGCTGCTGAGGCACTAAAACAAGGACAACCTCCTAGGTAGGTGTCCACACAGACACCATATGGACCGCCATGCTCATGTTGAGCGGCAGTGAGTGAGTGAGTGTACATGGCACACTTGATTTTGCTGTGTAAATACTGTGAAATTATAGTAGATTCACATAGAAATGCATTAGTTCTTTGTGAAAACAGATTCCATCTGTACCTTTAACCTCCACGGCCAGTCAAAGTTTCCATAGTTGTAGGTTATCTCTTCCCCTGGCTCGATGTCCTTTATTGCAAATAAACAGAGATGAGGCTTTCCATTGACAGTGATCGTCTTCATCTTGCTGTTTGGGCTTATATGATCATCGTTAACGAGTCTCCCTAGGGAGTCATCCTCTCTGGCTGCATCAATACTGAAATGGCAAAAATTATGTGGACAATAAGTATAATGACACACACACACTATGCAAGAATGAATAACTCACTACTAGAGCGGCAGCTACAATTATCAACAGTCCATAATTATCAACACCTTTTCAGATTTACCAATAAAAAACAATTTTACAAAGGTGAGTTTCAGTTACAACAGGTAATATTGGTTAATTAATCAACCAGAAGACCACCCCGATGACACAGCTTGTTACCTGAGATGGAATTCTTTTTCAGCATGATCAGCAAGTTGAGAAAAACCCGGACATTATCATCGCAGGTAAGTATGACGGAAAGATCATGGACATGTTTTTACTTATCAGATTCACCAATTTTTCATGATATCCTTGTCAAATCCTACTTTGTTTCTTACTCTTTCATTAGACGGTCACCATTTTGTATCTAAACGCGTGTTTGAGAAGTCAAGTGATGCTTTGATAATAGTGATCACTTTCACCGGTGTTCACCATTATCGACACCCTGTGGAATTAACTGACATTTACAACTGTTATGTATTGATCTTTGTGTAACATTGTTGAAGTAGATGAAGTACTTTAAAAAATGTAAAAGTGCTGTGATTTATAATAATTTTTTTCTGATTCATAACAGAATGGAATGCTTATAGAGTATTTGGAATCCGACTGCAATAAATAGAATTCGACCAGAATTAAAGTCCTAGCATATAAAAAAATTACATGCTTGAAATATTCAGATTTTTCTATTCCATTCAGATTTTTTTTTTGCAGTTTGTTGTAAGTATCTACCACGTATTACAATATTAGTAGACATTTTATATTTTTAGATGTAAATTTAAAATCTCAATTAAAAAAAAAAATGTTAGTCCTGTGATGACCTGGCAACTTGTCCAGGGTGTACCCCGCCTCTCGCCCATAGTCAGTTGGGATAGGCTCCAGCTTGCCTGCGACCCTGTACAGGATAAGTGGTTACAGATGATGGATGAATGGATGGATGGACCTTTGACCTGGATTTTCATGTGGTTACAATGTCAATTGCTTGTTGACATTTATTAGTAAACTACAGAACTATAAATTAATACAAACAACAACAATGAATGATTAACAAAATGTGATCTACGAAAATACTTAGAAAGTGGGTAGAAAGTGGAACAAAATGATTTTCTGACACAGGTTAAACATTATCAGTTCATTTGTTTACAAACATGAGAATTACTTCCTCATTTACATAAGCACCAACATCAATACGTGTATATAAAATATATTTTTTACTCAATATAAGTCGATGTAAAACAAATTTTAAATGAAAACTGTTTTGTTAACTTAATACCATATACAGATGATATATATATTGAGATATATATATATATATATATATATATTGAGATATATATATATATGGGGCGGCACGGTGGTGTAGTGGTTAGCGCTGTCGCCTCACAGCAAGAAGGTCCTGGGTTCGAGCCCCGGGGCCGGCGAGGGCCCTTCTGTGCGGAGTTTGCATGTTCTCCCCGTGTCCGCGTGGGTTTCCTCCGGGTGCTCCGGTTTCCCCCACAGTCCAAAGACATGCAGGTTAGGTTAACTGGTGACTCTAAATTGACCGTAGGTGTGAGTGTGAATGGTTGTCTGTGTCTATGTGTCAGCCCTGTGATGACCTGGCGACTTGTCCAGGGTGTACCCCGCCTTTCGCCCATAGTCAGCTGGGATAGGCTCCAGCTTGCCTGCGACCCTGCAGAAGGATAAAGCGGCTAGAGATAATGAGATGAGATATATATATATATATATATATATAAGTAATCATCTGGGTGTTGATAACTGTGGAACGTGTCGATAATGCAGACAAAGGTGTCAATAGACCCTTTCGCAGTAAACGTCATTCATACGTAAGAGGAAATTGCACGCACAGCCTGGACCCAAAAAAGACTCAGCGACGGTAGAGACGAGATAAGAAATATTTGGAAGAAATGCCTAGTTGTTGTGTTATCGGGTGTCAGAATCGTAGCAGTGATGGGGTTAAAATGTACAGAATTCCAGCAGGATCTCACCCATTCCAAAAAAATCGCCGACGTCTATGGCTACAAGCCATCAAACGTGTAGACTGGGATGAAAACACCATCAAAAATGCGCGGGTTTGCAGCGCCCACTTCATCACAGGTAAGATCAGGCTATTTATTAAATCTTTCTTTTTTATTCTTTCTAGTCTTCGTTTATTGATGTAGCAAAATACTTTGGTAACGTTTGTCTGATTAGCTGGGTCATAGTTACACAATGTAATGAATATTGTTAGCATGTTAACTTAGCTTTGCATGCAATTTTGTTTGTAGGAGAGGTCTCGCTTGACTCATGCAATCCAGATTTTGTGCCATCATTATGTGTGTATGCCGAAAATCACAATTTTAAAGCAAGGATGGAAAGGTAAAATTGTGTGCCCTCACTCTAAATGCCAACTTGCGTTGACTGCTCTAACCTAGCTCCCGCCCCGTTCAGTTTCATTTCTGCTCTCTGCCTCTCGCTTTTTACGCAGCTCTGATTTCTCTTAGCTGCACTCTTTACACTATCATTCCTTTCATGCCATTCCCTCCTGCAAACTGCTGTTTAGTGTTGGTATTTGCTGTTGTAGCTAAAGCCACATTGCCATCACATCACTGGCACAATTTGATTAAAACAAAATGAATATGAATGTCCCATTGTTAATCAAGTTGTAGTCTCGCTGTAACCAGAATGTTGATGGCAGGCTACTTTTGTAAATATATATATTTTTTTTTTAGTTTGACATTTTTGGTAAATAGTATGACTGCCTTCAGGTATCAGAGGAAAATGAGGAGGGAACTTACTAACATCATCCGTCCACTCTTTAATTAAATACGGATCCGGTAGGCGATGTCCACTTGTTAGAGTTAACTTATTTATGTAGCATTGTCGATCTTGTAACGACAATTGTTTTGCATAATCTGACAGCTCATAATGCCGGTCTATGGGCAGCGCCATTGTTTCTGAGTCCAGGCTGCGCGCGCATCCTGGCAACGGTCGGTTTGTTTACAAACATGCGAAGGGGCCTATACTTGTGGAACAGTGTTATGTGATCTGATACGCTAAGTAATAGAGAATCAACTCATTTTTTCCAGTGGAAGTTTGAGTAATTATTCATGCACAATTTATGTACTGAAAGTCTTTTCTACTTGCAATGGCCAAAAGATTGTTAAGGTGTCGATAATTGTAGCTGCTGCTCTAGGACTACTTTAATAACACAAAGTTTGTACAAAATAGCAGAGTTTGTTTTTTTTTCTGGGTGAAATAAAACTTGCAACAGATGCTATGAATTAAGTATGGCAATATACATACCAAAACTTTTTTCCTTTGTAACGAAATTCAAACATGAAACCCTTCACTGCGTAATGATAAATTCTTAGCCTGTTTTCATGCTCCTGTTTGTTTATCAAGTCCCCTCGATATTCAATAAGGAACTCTCCTTTCTGAATGTGGCACCTACTGAACACTCCTCGACCTAACAAAGAGCAGAGAATATGTCAGGAAAAGTGATGAGATTAACACAATAGTTAAACATATGCCTGTGCTAAAGACTCTTAAACGTCTTGGCCACTCACCTTTGACTGAATTAATAAATTGTACATTGAATAAATCCTTGTCCTTCCCCAAGGACGAAAAATATACTGCCTCTTCTTTAGGCTTCATCTCCAACTTCTGTGGCCCCATTGCCACTTCTTATGCAAAAGATGATGACTTCAGTAATTTAAACAAAAACAACAACAAAGTCAAACTTCAGACCTTTTTCACAGTCGACATTATCATGGGTTAATTCGTGATGGTTCTTTCCATTTAAGCTTACTAGTATAGCCTTGTGGAGGAATTTGTGCCAAACAAATTTGCAATACAAGTACGCTTGCCTTGGCAGTACATCACACCAGAATCAGAATTTGAATTCGAATCAGAATAGTTTAAAGACCGGTTTCACCCTCCTTGACAACCGTCGTTAAGGACGAACTCAAGAAGACAAACAGTTGTGGTTTTAATAACACAGTGCCTAAAGCGTTTAACTTGGAAATATGGTTATTTTTTGTGCGGTTTACAGGTGTTCAAATAAACAATTTTTTACTGCTTACCTTCAATTCCTGCTGAAAGATTTAATAAAACCCGGCGACATTTATACAAGAAACGACGAGAAACGTGGTTACGTCACAGTGAAAATATTTCTCCTTGAAATATTTTTCTCGTCCTCGGTTACGTCACAACGTAGTGTGTGACGTAACATTCGACAGGCCCTATCACTCGGGGCTATTCTTCGTGTGCAACCATGTGACAAAAACAGTGTGACGTATGCACCCGCTACCATGTTGGATGATATACAAATCTAGAATGCAAGGACGTACATAAGTTGTATATTTTATTAACATTTTGATATTCGAATTATTCTTGTTTTATATTATTAACCCAACAAACCTTGACATTTCAAAAAATAAATAAATAAAGATCTTTGACGAAATAGAATACAAACACAGTCTAAAAGCATGCAACACGAGAACTAGTGATGACGTCACAACCGGGTCATCGAGCGCGGTATTCAGTGTTGCCAGATTGGGCGGTTTTGAATTCTACTTTGCGGGCAAAAATGGCTTGGGCTGGTTGACAAAAATTGGGCAGGTTTGACGTTAGTTCGGCGGGTTTTTATAAGATGTTTATAAATATTTCGCACCAATGTTCTGTGTGAGAATGCAGCAAGAGACACTCAAGCCTTAGAAGGACTTTGATGCAGCACATTCTATGTACTATCTACGTCCACTAGTCTACATCCAATCCAATCCATATTAAACTAAGCCGAATGATGTTCTTGAATATGCGAAGGAAATTAGGAAAAACAGCTCTCTTTGGTCAACTGAGGCAAGTCATAGACCTAGTTTACCCAGCACCCCTTAGATATTTTAAACAACTAAAATCGAGCATTGGCCTAAATTAATCATTAACAATAAACATTAATCTCATTAAGTATTATTTAAATAAAAAAAATGTTGATGTAACTGTAAGACTAATATGAATGTGTGTAATGTAGTGCAGAAACTGAACTCAAACTAGTAAATAAGAATGACATTCTTCATTTTCTCTTCTCATGTTACATTCAGCCATGCATCATAGCCTAACTTTTTTTTTTAATTGAAGTATATAAAACAGGTACAATCTAACAAATCCACAAAAATCAGGATAACAGATGAAGAAAATACATGGATGTAGACAAAAATAAATTAAGCAGAATAACTAGGCCTATGAAATTAATAAAACAAACAGGATAAATAAAAAGATAAATAAATAAAAAATAAATAACCTCAGCAATGCAAATGTTAGATATGCATCGTAGCCTAACCAGGGCCGTGTTAACCCTTGCCGAGGCCCTGGGCAGACACCCCCCCGAGGCCCCACCCCCGCCTGTTGTCAACTGCACTCAGCAAATTCACCCCCTCAGACATGCCTGTCTAACTTAAATAATGACAGTGGCACAATTAGAAATACTATTGAATGATAAAACTTTATATCCAGCAACACCTATTTAATCGAGAAAAAGCAATGGTGAAATAGGCAATTGCATGGTGAAAAAATCCATCAGACATCACGGTTAACAAGTCTGGTTAACTAAAGTTTAGCTTCAAGAAGCCTTTGAATGAGTGAGTCAATGAACAACATGTCAAGAACATAACCTAGGCCTACAACAGTTTCTTTAGTATTCAGAACAAGAACATTCATTTGGTATATAACCGTTTGTTTTCATTTTGGAATCCAGGCGACTTTTAACTTGTGAAAACAAAGAGCGATAACAAAGAAAGAAAAATATCTTGCTTCTCAGAAATAAATCTCAAAATGTTAGGCTGTGTGAAACATTTCATCCTTTCACACACGTAATGTCCCAAACAGCAGTGGCACACAGCTTTGCGCATTCAGTTTGACAGCCATGGGTCAACTTACAAGGGCACTTTCCTACTTTTCTGGAAAGCGAAGTCATTAATTAAATCATTGAACTCAAGCTGGCGTAGTGTGTGAAGACATGGTAGACAGTGATCATATTGACAATGACGGGTGATTTATGCGACGGGACAAGGTGGGCTTCCTTACGGGTGGCGAAATGTATCAAAAATGTTATCAATATGATCAAAACTTCTGAAAATATCGTTTCATATTTTCCGATCTCGCTACCTCCGAGGCCCCCTAGTGACCGAGGCCCTGGGCAGCTGCCCATGAAGCCCATTAGGATAACGCGTCCTTGAGCCTAACATAGCCTACAGAATATTCCGCGTGTGCGCCACCTACTGGTGCATGTAGGATTCAGAACACAGCAGATGATTGCAAAGTTATAATCTGATTCAGCCATACGGAGCCGAGTACCAGACAGCAGATTTTTCACCTCCAGCACTGACGGTCTCATGTTGCCATTTAGAAGTTGTTTGCATTGTTGTTCGATTTACAAATAGTATACTGGTCTTTAGCTGCATATTTGTACTTTACAAGATAGGCATCAAGTACATTTTACATTTTGGGCAGTTTTAAGTGCATTTTGGCGGGTTTTGAACATATTTTGGGCTGGAAAACGTCAGCAGTATCTGGCAACACTGGCGGTATTGATCTGTCATCGGGGGTGGCCAAGATGGCGCTGTAGGAGGTGCAACGTGTTTTCAGCTCGGGAAAAAAAATCAAGCACTAACTCACTTAAGCTTGTCTAATATGATAAGGACTGGTTAGAATACGTTATCTTTTCTTTTAATACGTCGTTATTATGAATTAGAAGCTCTTAGTAACCATAAAAGTTGTTTATTTTTCTCTTTAATTTTAACACAATAACTAGCCTGTATCTGGAGTGCTAGGAAATTAGCCTGCAAGATAAAGATTGAACAAGATAAACAATCGAACCAAAATCCAAGGAAAATGAGTCAAGAAAGTGATCCAATGGACTTGAACAGCGATTTGAAATGAGCCTAACACAGCTATGCAAAGAAATCGTTGGAAAATTACTTTGATGCTTACGGAAGCGTATTGCTGCCACACTCAAAAAAAAAAATGACTTAGTATCAAGTAATTACGTGAAAACTTTATTGTTATAACAATATCTTATCACGTTTTTACAATATATTTATCATGTAATAACATGATATCACGTAATTTCATGATGCGAAATTATCACGTTATTTCATGATATTTTCATGTAATAATGTGAAAACACCTTATCAAGAAATAACGTGAAAGTATGCTTTAATGTCATAGGTTAGGCTACTTCCATTAAAAGCAGACATCCTAGCCTAACACCGAGCAAAAACATGGCTGAATCCTGAATGACTCAGTTTTGTATAAATAGGGGACTACATAGGCGGCAAAATGTAATGTTTTTCCTGCCATGGAAGTGCCCTTGTATACTGAGGAGGAAGGGAAAACTGAGCCGAGGCGCCATTTTGAATCCTCATTCACGGCTGTAATGCAAATTGCTTCCTCCTCAGTATACAAGTGCACTTCCGTGGCAGGAAAAACCACTACATTTTGCTGCCTATGTAGTCCCCTATTTATACAAAACTGAGTCATTCAGGATTCAGCCATGTTTTTGCTTGGTGTTAGGCTAGGCTAGGACGTCTGCTTTTAATGGAAGTAGCCTAGCCTATGACGTTAAACCATACTTTCACGTTATTTCTTGATAAGGTGTTTTCATGTTATTACATGAAAATATCATGAAATAACGTGATAATTTCATGTTATAACATGATAATTTCGTATCATGAAATAACATGATAATTTCGTATCATGAAATAACATGATAATTTCGTATCATGAAATAACATGATAATTTCATATCATGAAATTACGTGATAATATCATGTTATTACATGATAAATATATTGTAAAAATGTGATATTGTTATAACAATAAAGTTTTCACGTAATTACTTGATACTAAGCCAATTTTTTTTTTTGAGTGTGGCAGCAATATGCTTCCGTTGATGCTGTAGCAGAGGGACCTGCATTAAGCCTAGGTCACAACCGGCCATACGTGCTCCTACGGCCAGTCTACGTGCAAAAAACGCAAGAAACGCACGGAGGGCGCACATGTGATGTGCTGATTTTCAAGCCGTAAACTGGATGCAGACCGGTCGCAGAGGTTCTTTGTCATGTCAAATAAACTCTACGGGCGCTTACATTTTTTTCAGGTTGCAAGACAAACTTATGGCCAACGTGCGTCTTTCTCCACAAACAAAAAAACCGCAGCGATTTGGGAAACGCCAAAAATCGCACGGCCAAAAAATCGTACGTCCGGTTATGACCTAGGCTTTACCGTCAACTCCTGAGCCTCATGCAAAGAAATCCAGACCCTCTGACAGTCCACTTGTGTCTAACAGCGTACTGTTAGCAGCCATACAGAAAGTTGGACGTTTGCAAGAGGAATCGATTGCGAAACTGCAGTCTGTGGAAAATGCGGTAAAAAACAACACCCAGTCAATAAAAGATCTCACTGCTTCTTTGGAATTCATGAACACACAAGTTGAGGATGTTAAGGGGAAAGTGAATATAATGCAAGGCAAAGTTGACAGTCTGGAGAAAGAAAATGAACGGCTGCATCATAAGTGTTCGGAGATGGACTCTTACAAACGACGGTGGAATTTGTGCGTTGCAGGAATCAAAGAAAAACAAGGTGAAAATGTCAAGAGGGCCATCATCGATCTGTTCACCCAAATGTGTCCGGATATTGCTGAACTTCTCCCGAACTCTGTGGACATCGTGCACAGGATCGGTCCTCAGGATGACAGGCGAACCCGATGCATCATTGTGCAATTCATCTCCCGCTCTCACAGGGACAAGGTATGGAAAGCTGCTCGGACCTCTGCCGTGCTATCAAAGAACAACATAAAGATCTTCAAGGACTTATCACAGGAAACCAAAGATGCCAGAAATAGGCTGTGGCCTCTTGTGGAGAAAGCAAGTGGTGAAGGGAAAAAGACTGTTTTCAACGGCGCTATTGCAGTAATTGATGGTAAAAAAAGTCTCAGTTAAAGACCTGCCTAAATAACATTAGATAGCCTGCATAGCTAATTGTAGTCAACTATGGGTTGCTTAATACCTAATCTTTAGCTGATTGAACACATGCAAGGCCGTTTGTTCACATGATCTACATTTTGTTTTTCATAGCCATTCATATCTTATTGATAACCTAGAGATATGTTTAGTTTATAGGCCTGTTTTGTCTACATTGGATTATATTTTGTTCTGGATATTCAATTTGTCATCAGTTTAGGGTAAATGGCATGTTCAGGCTAGTAGCCTACCTACTCAGTTAATGCTGAATTGTTATTCTTACCTAGCTATGGCCATGGTTTGCTTAAATGAGTTGTGCTGATTCAGTTAAAACAGTTCAAGTTCAAGTGCAGACTAGTGTGAGTTTTAACTCAGTGTCAGAGGTGGAAAGAGTACTAAAATATTATACTCAAGTACAAGTACTGTTACTCTGATGAAATTTTACTTAAGTACAAGTAAAGTTACCAGACAAAAAATCTACTCAAGTAAAAGTAAAAAGTAGATCATTTAAAATGTACTTTGAGTAAAAGTAAAACGTTACTTTTAACAATGGGTGTTTTCTGCCTCCATTGTGTTGTGCAAAAATGAAAAAGAAGAGGAAACAAGGATATATGTACATCTCAACCCAGATGTTTTATTTAAAGGAAGTGTATCAAATTGAATGCTTAGGATAATGCTGCATTAAAACTGAGACAAACAAAAAAGGTCAATACACACAGTCATGTCGTTTGCATCACCCTGACCACACACAAAGCATTGTACACAAAATATGAAAGTGAAATGTTGCACCGAAATCTCATAGCTTGCCTGTGTGCACTGTGTGTTATTGAACAATTCAATTCAAACATTATTTGTTTTGCTTAGTATTCCTTTCTGGCCTGTTGGATGTAGAATGGTAGGAGGACTGATCACGTCAGGTTGGCGAGCTAACTTGCTTGCATGATTAGCTAACCGAATAACAGACTAGTTACCGTTATGTTACAGTACCAACAGGTTGCTACTTCAACATTAGCAATGCCATCCACTATTTTTGGAATATAACCAGCCTATTGTCGGTTTTACTATGGAAAGGAAACATTATGATCAGGGGCGCAGATACGTTTTTTGAACTGGGGGGGACAAAAAACTGGGGGGGGACAAAAAACTGGGGGGGGACAAAGCTGCCAGCAAACCAACCCCAATATGCCTGTCAAACTTGTTGTGGGTAACCATAGCAACCAAGCTCGAGCTCGCAACCTGTGCAGTCTGCGCAGTTCAACCAACCGAATATCAGTCTTTGTTTTGTTTTATGTGAGTTGTTGCAACTATGTATACACTGCTGTGCACCTCAATAAACCGAATGGTAATTAGTCTTTTGATTTTTCCGTGAGGTTTGCCTTATGCAAAGAAAGACAGCATAGACGTTTTTTCCTCCCTATAAGTGGGGGGGACCGAACGAGGTGAATTTAAATCTGGGTGGGATGAATCCCAGCCGTCCCACCCTCTATCTGCGCCCGTGATTATGATGCCAATGACAATACTTACCTCAACATGCTTGCACAGATTAGACGTCGAATTTTTGTATGCCGCAATGGTTGTCTTCTTGGGCAAACAATCTGCATTGCATAATGAAACTGTCACCCCTTTTCTCTACGAAGCTGAAGTGATCACGTATGTAGGGCCAGGGGTGCACTTCATTACTGGAAGAAATTGCGTTTTCTGCAGGGTCGTCCACCACAGGTTCCTCGGTCTCCTCCATGTCTGCAGGGGCGCTTTATCAACACCCGTGGCCCAGGGGCTAGGCCCCTCATAGGCTACCTGTCAACCCTACCCTTACCGTTGGCCAGGAAAACACTCTTATTTTATTTGCAATACATGTCAAGCATTTACAGTGTAAGCGCGTAATTAGCCTAGAAGCCTACGATAGGTTACGTTTGGCTCAGCGTAGCTGCGCAAGGCCCACGCTCACATCGCTCAACACATCCGACCACAGAGGGAGAGAAGAACGCGCGCATTATCATTACAGAGCCAGTTCTGATTATTACCACGGACAGGACAGTGATACTGCGTAACTTTCACGCAGGGGCATGGCCAGAGATAACCACACAAGCGCGCGTGCGCTAATGTAGACCTATGTGTTGTAAACATAAAACACACACACCTACAGACAAGTCCTTTTAAAAAATAAAATACATAAAAATAGCTCGGCGGCATGAAAACAAACATTCACTGCAAGACAAGGTGCCCTAGAATCGCCATCAGTTTTTAAATATCTATATGGACTTTGTTGTCAGGATTGCACAGCATGAGATATCAAATATCCACAAGAGAAATGCATACGAAAGCACGAGCATCAGGAGAGGGTTGCATAACAGAGATTCTATACGCAGATGATCAGGCCATACTCGCTGGATCCATCGAGGAGCTTCAGAATATTCTTCAGTTGTATGATAAGACCTACACCCGCTTTGGTTTACAAATATCATATGTCAAAACAGAAACAATGGCTTTTAACGTAAATGAGGATATCAAATGTAAACCAAGTATCATTTCCCTTGGTGGCACTAATATTAAAAACGTCCGCACCTTTAAATATCTTGGTTATAATGTCAGCAACTGTGATGAATCCTCACACTTCCTGCATGCTAGGATAAGTGCTGCATTCATGAAATGGAATGAACTGAAACACGTTCTAACCGACCACCGAATACTACTAAAAACCCGTATAAAGTTCCTAGTGGCATGCGTTCGATCTCGTCTCCTGTACAACACACAGGCATGGCAACTATCATCCAGTGAAATTCACAAAATTGAGGTAATGTGGCACGGCTTCCTAAGGAAAATGATTAAAGGTGGATATAAACGAAAGAATGCCCCTGACCAAAAGAACACTACAAATGAAGATATAGACTGGAGCTACAAGATGTCCAATGCTGACCTCCGGAAACTGACAGGAACCCAGGATATAAAACTATCCTGCTACGTACAACAACTAAAATATATTGCTCACATTTGCCGGATGGGCAATAACCAAGTGTAAAAGCAGCTCCTGTTTGACAAAAATGGTTACAAATGGACGAAATGGGAAAATCTGCTGGGCATAGACACCCAACAGATAAGACGTATGATGATGGACAAATCAAACTTTGAGCAACTGCTACAGCAGAAGCACCCCTAGAGAGTTTAACTTTTGACAGGGGAACATGATGATGATGATGAAGGTACTTGGCTCGGCGGCCACATGAAACGTAAACACCATGGACAGCGGCCAAACTCATAACTCTACAGACCGAAATACACGAAACCAAGTCCTACTAGGGTCTATTTTACCGATCTATGTTCAAGCATCATGCAAGTCTTCCTTCTCCTTGAATAAGACCGTGGATTCAACTGCCTTTTTGACATGACTGCATCGAAATACCACTTGCAACAATATTTCACGCACTCCATCAAGAAAAAAGTTAAACATGATGAACACGGGCATACTGTTTTGAGCATACGATTTTTTAAAAAGAAACTAGCTACATCAAAGTCCTTCAATAAACCCATCCTTTAGTGCAAATGAGCTTAACCTAGTTCAAAGCATGACGCTAGCAGTAGCTGCATAAGGCAAAATCGTGTGGGCCTTTCGTCAACAACAAGCCACGGCGGGCAAACATTAATAATCAAGCGTCCTTACCTTAAAACGTTGTCTTGACCACAGAACTTCTCAAGTATTTCACTTAAATCCACACGGGTTAACAACACACCCAACACAGCTAGCGAGAAATGTGGATATGCGCTAGCTTTGTATTGCTATTCCCCTCAGTATGCTTACTCTGTCTGCTGCCCGAACTGTGAAAATTATAGGCTACAATCTTTTCATCAATTTCTTCAGTAGATGCCGTTTTAGACATTTTATTATCCCCATCGAAATATGCTATTATACTAACAGGATTATAACTCAAATCACATGACACGTATTCAAATCACAACTGATTTATTTTACTGTTGGACAGATCATAGCATATCTAGCCTAGCTGCACATAGCCTAGCTGCTGGTAGGCTGATAACTGATAAGTAGCTGATATTCTGAACAGATTGATCCTTACCTTAAAAAAGTCTGTGACTTTAGGCAACGATTCTATCATTACCTGCATCTCTCTCTTTTTTTCCTTTTATGCGCCCCGCTAACATGTGAACGCTTCATCTTTCAAAGTCTCTAAATTTGTGTCTCAGTAGTCTGCAGTCTTTGGTGCGCTTTCGTGCGTGACGTTACATTTTGTTACATTTTATTCTGGTACAGTTGTGGGTGTTCGTTTCGTGAACCACATCCACCGTGTCTCTTACAGCAGGCTACTGTGCGCTCATTTATTTCTAACCTTATTTCTATCTGTACATTAATGTAGGCCCACGATTCCGACAGTTTATTATTTTATTAATATTACAAGGCCCCTGATTGGCTGTGGCCCAGGGGTTTGAGCCCCCCGAAGCCCCCTCCCCTTAAAGCGCCGGTGCATGTCCGCCATCGTCTGTGTGAGACTCGCGCGCGCGACAACTGTCCTTCCCATGATTCATTTCCAGAACGCATTTCCCCAGGGGCGTCAGAAGCATTTTTAATGTGGGGGGGACACTGGCGGGGGGTCCTCCGCCAGAAAAATTTTAATTAATTTTCAACAATAAGTCCTCATTCAACTAGTCCATATATTCATCAGCCTGTTTTTAAACCCACCGCTACGCCTAAGATAATGAGATGAATGTGACACAATTTATCACCAACAATGACTTTATGGGTGCATTTTACTTTTTATTTTGTGTTTTCTATTTAGTTTTTGATGTAACACAACATGCCACTGGGCCAAGCAATAGTGACACTCAACTGTATGTTTAAAAATAAGAATATTCATAATCTCACACAATGAACAGGCATGACATGGCATCATGCAAACTTCATAACACAAAATCACACTGTGTCAAGCAATGACACGTAAAAGAGAACTTCACACAATGAACAAGTGCAGTTTTGTCAACCTACATGCAATGGTGGTACTACAGTAGCATTTACAGATTAGTATAACAAATAGATTTATAGATATAACTCCTTCTTATATTGGTGCCACCACAATTTCTACCACTTCATAACTTTTATCCCCCTTTCCTTCACAATCCACCTGGAATAACATCTCTCTCCATCGCTTTCCTCTCTACTATTCCTTCCCCATACACTGATTTCCCATCTTACTTTCCAGAAAACTGCCAAAGACCAGACAAAACAAGGAATCAATAAATATCATCAGAGCAGACTTGACCTCATTCTTGGCATTACAGTAAGGCAGGCCTACTGGGTTTGAATGAAATGATAGCTAACGTTAAGCTAGCTGATACATCTCCTAACATTGACTAGCCAGCTAACTGCACTAACATTTCCATTGGGACAAAAAACCCTGTCCTGTGGGGAAATTTTGACTGACTTTCCGCTTCTTTGTAAAGAATGTCCTTATGTCCATTGAGCAAATACTGCAAACAATTCATCATCAATCAAGAATACCCCATTAGGCTAAGCTTATTTCACTGTTTAGTTGAATATTAATTTAACGTGTCCTAGGGTTAATTTTGAGGGCATATAACAAAAGAATAAGGTTTTAGCAAAAGCTAGACATTGTGAGGTTGCAATGGGCTGACGTCACCTCCACTTTCCAGCAGCTGCACCAACATTTCTGTGCTCGCGCTGAGATTCACTTCACTCGCGCGCGGTGAGCTGTTGTAGGGAACGCCCGGAAAACCCGGAGTGGATTTTCAGTGGTCTGTGTATTCTCTTATCGATCAAGTGGAATGGATTCTTTCACGAAGCAATAGAAACGGCGCTGGGTGAACTCATATTTTATGTTAAATGGGGGGGGGGGGGTCCAAACGAAGAATTATGAAATGTGAGGGGGACATGTCCCCTTCACATTCAATGGTGGCGATGCCCATGCATTTCCCCTTCTCCGTTTTAGCCTTTTATTTATTTATTTATTTATTTAACTCAGTAACGGTTGTGATGTAAAATGTACCGAAGTACACTACTTAAAAGAAAACATACTTAAGTAAAAGTACACTCTTTAAAAATTACTTGAAAAAGTATAAGTACACAAAAAAGCTACTCAAGTACAGTAACGCGAGTAATGTAATTCGTTACTTTCCACCTCTGCTCAGTGTTGTTGACATTTGGTGCCAATCTACTTGCTTTTTGTTAGTTATTTTCTGTATGTCTCTCTCTTTTTTGTCTGTTAACGCCAGGGGGTTAAAAGACAGTGTAAAAAGGAAAGCCTTATTTCTTTATGCTAAGAACTATAAAACTAGCTTTTGTTTTTTTCAAGAATGTCACTCAACAAAGGAGGATACAAACTTTTGGAGGACTCAGTGGGGTAATGAGTTGTGGCTTGCACATGGATCCTCTCACTCTGCTGGTGTAGCAATTCTAAAAAATGACTTCACAGGAAATATTGTAGGTCACTGATTCTTGAGAGTCGGGACAAAACACTTTCTGAAAAACGTTTTTTGAAAATTTATACGATATTGATTAGAGTTATATATTCATGTAGATAAAGATCTGTGCTATTTAACCATGTAAAGGTGCAGGCTGGAGGTTAAAAAACCTTTTTAACAAATTCACATGTTTACCTTAAAAACTTGATTTGTGTCAACTCCATCAGACACACTAAAAGTATATAATTATAATAGCCCAACAAGAATTTTAAGTTCTGATGTATGTTGTAATAGTGTTCGGTTACTCTAATAAGCAATTAAATATATAAACTAAAGGCTTAAAAGGATAGTTCGGGATTTTTGACATGAATCTGTATGGCATCCCCATCAATAGTGTCGTGCAAACACACTGACTTACCCCTGACAGCATCCTGTGAGTCCAGTTCTTGTCCAGTTTTGGTCCAGACGAAAGTAGTCCGGCAAGTTTGTTGGGGTCACGAAAGTAAAACGTTTTTCGTCTCAAAACAGTATGTGTTCAAAAGAGTGATATATTTGCATCACAAAACCGTTGCCAAATGAAAAGTCAGACCTCGAAATCACTTGGCACCATTTTCTCTCCCTTCTTATCACTGCGCGCTGCCGCCAGGTGACAGCCACGGCTGTTTCATTCATTGTTTTAGTGATGGGAATTTCGGCTCTTTTTCGGGAGCCGGCTCTTTTGGCTCTTCTTACTATAAGGAGCCGGCTCTTTCGGCTCCCAAACGGCTCCTGAGATTTTATTTTTGATTTAATTGCTGCAATTAACTAGTTAATTAATTACATTATTATTTATATTTTATCAATAGGATGTTTTCCATTTTATTTTTTAGTTTTTGTAGCCATTGTAAAGCTTTGTAAAGTATAGCAGTGTAACAATGTTCTAGCTATAGAAATAAAACTTACTTACCAATTAATAAATTATTTTCTCACAAACATAATACAAAACTGTGTTATATTACCAATCTCTCATTGCGAGGGAGAATCCTATTAACAAAAGCTGAAGGGATCTCAAGGCTAACATGCCTCGCTCTCTCCTTGTACATTGGTAAATCTCTTGCCAAGAAAATAGATCAAATTTTGCTTAATTTCCTTTGGAGGAATAGAGTGCATTATATTAAGAAGACTGTCTTAATGAATACTAACTCTTGTGGGGGTATGAATTTTTTTGACTTTATGTCTCTAAATAATACTTTTAAAATTAACTGGCTTCGGCAATTTATAAATAATTCTTCTTCTATTTGGAATCTTATCCCACAATACATCTTCTCAAAAGTAGGTGGGCTCAAGTTCCTTCTAATGTGTGATTATAATATTGAGAAGGTCCCCATTAAACTAGCCAATTTTCACAAACGGGTACTTCTAGCTTGGTCTTTAGCCTATAAACACAACTTCTCCCCCCATAAATATCTGATTTGGAATAACAAAGACATACTATATAAAAATAAATCTCTATCTAGATAATTGGGTATGCCATGACATTCTCTTGGTTGCTCAGTTAATAAATGAAAATGGCTTTCTCATTAATTACTCACAATTCTTATCTAAATTTAACCTTCCTGTGACCCCAAAGGAATTTGCCACTGTTATTGGTGGCATACCTAATGGAGTGGTAATGTTACTAAAAAAACAGCAAGCATTTTGCTCTTTGCCAAATGTGGCGGATTTGAACCCCTGCACTTCATCTGTGGGGCAGGTTTGTTTTTCACATAGGACTAGTAAGAATAACAGAGAAATCAGAGCATTGTTCCAAAGAGACATTGTAACAACACCATATGTGGTTTCTTACTGGACCGGGCTAGTTGGGGACATCCCTTGGAAAAGGATCTGGACATTACCAATGGAATACCTTCTCATAAATAAAGTACGTGAAGTCGCATACAAACTTATTCATAGGTACTATCCCTCCAAGAGCTTCATCATAAGAATGAAAAAAGATCTCAATGATGCATGTTCTTTCTGTGAAGGATCCCCAGAAACTTCTGTGCATCTGTTTTGGTTTTGTCCACACTCTACTAAGTTCTGGACAGATCTGTTATCATTGCTATGTACCAGATTTAAACGGAATTTTGAATTTTCTTTTAAACATGCTTTGTTTGGTTTCCATGATTTTAGCAGAGAGGAAAGCAATGTATTTTATATCGTAAATCTGGTGTTTCTTCTTGCAAAATTTTTCATTCACAAATGTAAATATACCAACAGCAAGCCACTCCTTTCCATTTTTATGAATGATATAAATACCTACCATAAAACATTACTATCTTCAACAAACCCCAAAGCCATTAAAGCAATTCTCCTCCTGGGCTCTTTTCACCTTTGTGACGAAAAGCTTATGTTTATTTTATGTACAGTGGTGCTTGAAAGTTTGTGAACCCTTTAGAATTTTCTATATTTCTGCATAAATATGTCCTAAAACATCATCAGATTTTCACACAAGTCCTAAAAGTAGATAAAGACAACCCAGTTAAACAAATGAGATGAAAATATGATACTTGGTCATTTATTTATTGAGGAAAATGATCCAATATTACATATCTGTGAGTGGCAAAAGTATGTGAACCTCTAGGATTAGCAGTTAATTTGAAGGTGAAATTAGAGTCAGGTGTTTTCAATCAGTGGGATGACAATCAGGTGTGAGTGGGCACCCTGTTTTATTTAAAGAACAGGGATCTATCAAAGTCTGATCTTTACAACACATGTTTGTGGAAGTGTATCATGGCACGGACAAAGGAGATTTCTGAGGACCTCAGAAAAAGCGTTGTTGATGCTCATCAGGCTGGCAAAGGTTACAAAACCATCTCTAAAGAGTTTGGACTCCACCAATCCACAGTCAGACAGACTGTGTACAAATGGAGGAAATTCAAGACCATTGTTACCCTTCCCAGGAGTGGTCGACCAACAAAGATCACTCCAAGAGCAAGGCGTGTAATAGTCGGCGAGGTCACGAAGGACCCCAGGGTAACTTCTAAGCAACTGAAGGCCTCTCTCACATTGGCTAATGTTAATGTTCATGAGTCCACCATCAGGAGAACACTGAACAACAATGGTGTGCATGGCAGGGTTGCAAGGAGAAAGCCACTGCTCTCCAAAAAGAACATTGCTGCTCGTCTGCAGTTTGCTAAAGATCACGTGGACAAGCCAGAAGGCTTTTGGAAAAATGATTTGTGGACGGATGAGACCAAAATAAAACTTTTTGGTTTAAATGAGAAGCGTCATGTTTGGAGAAAGGAAAACACTGCATTCCAGCATAAGAACCTTATCCCATCTGTGAAACATGGTGGTGGTAGTATCATGGTTTGGGCCTGTTTTGCTGCATCTGGGCCAGGACAGCTTGCCATCATTGATGGAACAATGAATTCTGAAGTATACCAGTGAATTCTAAAGGAAAATGTCAGGACGTCTGTCCATGAACTGAATCTCAAGAAAAGGTGGGTCATGCAGCAAGACAACGACCCTAAGCACACAAGTCGTTCTACCAAAGAATGGTTAAAGAAGAATAAAGTTAATGTTTTGGAATGGCCAAGTCAAAGTCCTGACCTTAATCCAATCAAAATGTTGTGGAAGGACCTGAAGCGAGTAGTTCATGTGAGGAAACCCACCAACATCCCAGAGTTGAAGCTGTTCTGTACGGAGGAATGGGCTAAAATTCCTCCAAGCTGGTGTGCAGGACTGATCAACAGTTACCGGAAACATTTAGTTGCAGTTATTGCTGCACAAGGGGTCACACCAGATACTGAAAGCAAAGGTTCACATACTTTTGCCACTCACAGATATGTAATATTGGATCATTTTCCTCAATAAATAAATGACCAAGTATAATATTTTTGTCTCATTTGTTTAACTGGGTTCTCTTCATCTACTTTTAGGACTTGTGTGAAAATCTGATGATGTTTTAGGTCATATTTATGCAGAAATATAGAAAATTCTAAAGGGTTCACAAACTTTCAAGCACCACTGTATGTCTTTATTATTATTTTATTTTTTTCCTTTTGTTGTTTTACTTTTCTTTCTTTTAGGTTTTGGATGCATTTGTTTTCTATCAGAATCCTGGTGTTTGGAAAAGAATGTTGATTGTACTGTTTCTATACAAATGTATGTGTGATAGCACTCAATAAATCACTTAAAAAAAAAAAGATCTGTCGTCGGCAAAATAACGAGGTAGTTATGCCACATTGACCTGCATAGCGCTAGCGGCCTGCAGTGGCTACTCATGTGTCACATTTTGGTCTTTGCTTTCTACGTTATTGATTCCCATGCGAATTTCCCCAGTACACAAATACTGATGACATAGTCAGTATTCTCAGTAACTTCGTGGTTCTCAAATTTTCGCGATGTGACAACAGGAAGTGGAAAAAAAAGTTGTTTATGAAGTAGACCCTCATCTTCCGACTTCTGTTACCATCAATGGTGAGTAGGTTGTATTTTCTAAACATATAGAAGTGATAGCTTAAGTATTTTTCTTGATTACTGCCAAGTTTCATCGTAATCAAAAGACGAGCACATAGTTTTCTAACGTTAGCAAAACCAATGTGCTCAAGTGCTGCCGGCGGACAGGCGGCCATGATTGATTTCTACCGCCAACTTGGGAGGATGAGGGCTTTATAAATCCATTGTTTCATTTATAATTCATTTATAATATATAAAAAGGTCAGATTCATTGGAGACAGCAAATCAGGAAGCAGAGTTGGTTAGTAAGGATGAGGTGAGGGCAGCCATGAAAAGAATGAAGACTGGGAAAGCAGTCAGACCGGATGGTATCCCGATTGAGGCTTGGAGATGTTTGGGTGAGACGGCTGTGGAGTTCCTAATGAGATGGTTTAATAAGATCTTAGAGAATGAGAAAAAGCCAAATGAATGTAGTGTGCTAGTACCGATATACAAGAATAAGGGAGATGTACAGAACTGCAGTAATTACAGAGGAATAAAATTGATGAGCCACACCATGAAGTTATGGGAAAGGGTATTGGAGGCGAGATTGAGAAGAGAGGTAGCAATCTGTAAACAGCAGTATGGGTTTATGCAAAAGAAGAGCACGTGGGATGCAATTTTTGCTTTAAGAATGTTAATGGAGAAGTACAGAGAAGGCCAGAGAAAGCTACATTGTGTGTGTGTAGACCTGGAGAAGGCATAAGATAGAGTGCCGAGAGATGAGTTATGGTATTGTATGAGAAAGAGTAGAGTGAATAAGAAATATATTAGAGTGGTGCAAGACATGTATGAGAACAGTGAAACAGCAGTGAGGTGTGCAGTTGGAACGACTGAATGGTTCAAGGTGAAGGTGGGACTCCATCAAGGATCTGCTTTGAGTCCTTTCTTGTTTGCCATAGTGATGGATAGCTTGACGGATGAAGTGAGGCAAGAGTCACCATGGAACATGATGTTTGCGGATGATATTGCAGGGCTTGAAATTTGCGGTGGTCCGGTCGCCCGAGGCGACTTAATTTGTCATTTGGCGGGTAATTCCTGTCACTAGCCAGTCTGGCTGGCTAGTTGAAAATAAAAAATATATATAAAGCGAAGATTCAGACACGCCGTCAACTAAAGCCGCCATATATTAAGCGTGTGCCGTGTCTGTGTTAATCGATGTGTTTATCGGCAGGACGGAAAATACCGAAGAATTCCTAATCGTATCGTGTACGAGTCAGGCTGTTGGTTTTTTCACTACTGCGCATGCATATAACGCATCTCGTTGAATATCGCGGTAATCACGTGTAGTATTGGACCAGGTGGGTGGAGCACAGAAGCACAGCAGGCCAGAACTGAGTTCTCAATTAACTATTTATTGCTAGCTTTTCAGCCTTTTATCACTTCCCAGCCGTGCGCGCGCACACACACACACACACACACACACACACACACACACACGTGTTCTGGTTGGGGAAAGAGAGCTCTTTTTCTCTGCTCTCCTCTCCTTTTAAACGGTGCGGTCACTGGGGAAGAGACACAAACACAGGTTAATCCCCATCAGGTGCAATGATTCCACCACTTACCTTCCCTGACTCCGCCCTCCATTCACAGACCGACGCTTGGCCACGCCCCTGCTGCCACATCACATTATCAAATTCAACAGATGTGGCCACATTATCGCCCATTTAAACACGTCTGTTTTGTTGTTTACATCTACATCTGCCAAAGCTACGTTGCGATGTGGAATTTTCTGAAAGGTGTACAGAAACCGCCAGAGACGGGGACAAAGCGACCTCGGTCTGAAGAGGAGAAAAAGGCCGCCGATAAAGCGTACGAGAAGGAGAAACGACAAAGGACTTATAAGCAAACGTGGGAGCAGGGAAGGCCTTGGCTGCGATATGATTTTTATGGAATAATTAATTTTTTTCAAGTTGATTCCTAGTCAATATGAAGCTCCTAATGCTTTCTCTCTCATAAATGGTTAAATACAGAAAGCATGTTGGACATATTTTAGGTGCTATAGTCATGATAGTAAGTACAGTGGTGCTTGAAAGTTTGTGAATCCTTTAGAATTTTCTATATTTCTGCATAAATATGTCCTAAAACATCATCAGATTTTCACACAAGTCCTAAAAGTAGATAAAGACAACCCAGTTAAACAAATGAGATGAAAATATGATACTTGGTCATTTATTTATTGAGGAAAATGATCCAATATTACATATCTGTGAGTGGCAAAAGTATGTGAACCTCTAGGATTAGCAGTTAATTTGAAGGTGAAATTAGAGTCAGGTGTTTTCAATCAATGGGATGACAATCAGGTGTGAGTGGGCACCCTGTTTTATTTAAAGAACAGGGATCTATCAAAGTCTGATCTTCACAACACATGTTTGTGGAAGTGTATCATGGCACGGACAAAGGAGATTTCTGAGGACCTCAGAAAAAGCGTTGTTGATGCTAATCAGGCTGGCAAAGGTTACAAAACCGTCTCTAAAGAGTTTGGACTCCACCAATCCACAGTCAGACAGACTGTGTACAAATGGAGGAAATTCAAGACCATTGTTACCCTCCCCAGGAGTGGTCGACCAACAAAGATCACTCCAAGAGCAAGGCGTGTAATAGTCGGCGAGGTCACGAAGGACCCCAGGGTAACTTCTAAGCAACTGAAGGCCTCTCTCACATTGGCTAATGTTAATGTTCATGAGTCCACCATCAGGAGAACACTGAACAACAATGGTGTGCATGGCAGGGTTGCAAGGAGAAAGCCACTGCTCTCCAAAAAGAACATTGCTGCTCGTCTGCAGTTTGCTAAAGATCACATGGACAAGCCAGAAGGCTTTTGGAAAAATGTTTTGTGGACGGATGAGACCAAAATAAAACTTTTTGGTTTAAATGAGAAGCGTCATGTTTGGAGAAAGGAAAACACTGCATTCCAGCATAAGAACCTTATCCCATCTGTGAAACATGGTAGTGGTAGTATCATGGTTTGGGCCTGTTTTGCTGCATCTGGGCCAGGACAGCTTGCCATCATTGATGGAACAATGAATTCTGAATTCTAAAGGAAAATGTCAGGACGTCTGTCCATGAACTGAATCTCAAGAGAAGGTGGGTCATGCAGCAAGACAACGACCCTAAGCACACAAGTCGTTCTACCAAAGAATGGTTAAAGAAGAATAAAGTTAATGTTTTGGAATGGCCAAGTCAAAGTCCTGACCTTAATCCAATCAAAATGTTGTGGAAGGACCTGAAGCGAGTAGTTCATGTGAGGAAACCCACCAACATCCCAGAGTTGAAGCTGTTCTGTACGGAGCAATGGGCTAAAATTCCTCCAAGCTGGTGTGCAGGACTGATCAACAGTTACCGGAAACATTTAGTTGCAGTTATTGCTGCACAAGGGGGTCACACCAGATACTGAAAGCAAAGGTTCACATACTTTTGCCACTCACAGATATGTAATACTGGATCATTTTCCTCAATAAATAAATGACCAAGTATAATATTTTTGTCTCATTTGTTTAACTGGGTTCTCTTTATCTACTTTTAGGACTTGTGTGAAAATCTGATGATGTTTTAGGTCATATTTATGCAGAAATATAGAAAATTCTAAAGGGTTCACAAACTTTCAAGCACCACTGTATATTTGTTTTCAATACTCATACACCAAGTTGCCAAGTTTTCCAATATATTATTATTTGTTGATATTATATTATGGTGCTCTGTGTTGTTCTCATTTATGTATTTAACAACAGTATCAAAATACTCGGGTCTTGAAATAAATGCACATTAGTCATGAACAATGGTAACTACTCTCTTTTTTGCGTTATTTTTGACAGAAGTAAAATTCATACATGAACAAATTTTGGCTAGTTGATTTTCTGTTTGGCTAGTTACTTTGGAAGGTAACTAGTCTGGCTGGCTGGTGAAAAAATATATGAATTTCTAGGCCTGTATTGTGATATGTGGTGAAAGTAGAAAGGAGGTTGAACTGGGTTTGGAGAGATGGAGGTATGCATTGGAACAAAGAGTAATGAAGGTGAGCAGTAGCAAAACAGAATACATGTGCATAAATGAGAATGGGGATGAGAGTGTAGTGAAGATGCAAGGAGTAGACATAAAGAAAGTTGGTGAATTCAAGCACGTGGAGTCAACTGTGCAGGAAAATGGGGGCTGCGATAGTGAGGTGAGAAAGAGAGTGCAGGCAGGGTGGAGCAGTTGGAGAAGGATTTCGAGAGTAATTTGTGACAGGAAAGTCCCAGCAAAAGTGAAAAGTATGATGTGTAGGACAGTAGTGAGACCAGCTGTGATGTATGGATTGGAGACCGTACCCTTAACGAAGAGACAGGAGGCAAAGTTGGAGGTGGCGGAGTTGAGGATGTTAAGGTTTGCGATGGGAGTGACAAGGTTGGGCAGGATAAGGAACGAGCACATCAGAGGGACAGCACATGTGGAGAGCTTGGGAATTAAGCTAAGACAGATGAGACTGAGATGGTATGGGCACATCCTGAGGAGAGATGCAGAGCATGTTGGAAGGAGAATGTTGAGGATGGAGCTGCCAGGCAAACGAAAACGAGGAAGGCCAAAGAGGAGATACATGGATGTGGTGAGAGAGGACATGAAAGTGGCAGGTGTGGTAGAGAAGGATGCGGAAGACAGGGAGCAATGGAGACGAAAGATCCGCTGTGGCGACCCCTAATCGGGAGCAGCCAAAAGAAGTAGTTTCATTTATAATTCACGATAAAACAACTCCTAATTCATCTTAGACAGTATCTTGAATGAATAAATAAAGTTTACTTGCACTTATACTGTATGTATTCCATATAAAATGTCGATTTTAGGGTAGGCCCAAGTGAATTTTGTGCAATAGCCGAGTGCGGCTTTCTCCTCTTGGCACATGACCCTAATCAAATGATTCCACTGGCTAGAGTTCATTGTTTACATACATAATCAACCATGTGCTAGTGAACAATTGTTAATTTTACCAGCAATATTGGTGATTATGATTAGAATTACAATATTTACTGTACATATGATCATTTATTTACTTCAGGAAAATAGGCCTGCAATCATTATTTTTAATTTTCTGTCCCAATATTACAATTTTGGACCCTTTCTTGCATGATTTTCTGTTTGTTTTTATTTTCAGCATAATCACCATGCCAGGGCGGCACGGTGGTGTAGTGGTTAGCGCTGTCGCCTCACAGCAAGAAGGTCCGGGTTCGAGCCCCGTGGCCGGCGAGGGCCTTTCTGTGTGGAGTTTGCATGTTCTCCCCGTGTCCTGTCAGCCAAGCTAGGTATGGCAGTGTCTTACGTGGCAAAGAATTTCAGCAGCTTTCCACGTGGTGTCGGCTCAATTAAGAATGGGCACATTTTGCAAATTTACTACAGCAGTGACAAATCGATTGTCAAAACTATCGAAAATGTGAAAGACTTATTAGGAATACCATGCTCAGTACAGTCGTGGCATATCAACAAGCTTCTGGACGGTTCTATACAAAAATACACAAATCTTACTTGTGAAAATGACATGAAAAAACTGAAGGAAGTCTGTGATGAACTGTTCACACTCTACAAAGAAATGGATGACGCTGTGGTGTCTACCTCGGCATGTGATGAGCCAAGTACCTCCTGCGGGCCCGGTGTACCTAACACGCCACTCGGTGAACTGCCATCTTCAACAGAGACTGTTGCTGCTACTGCCACCCCAACTGAACTTGTAGTGCCATCTACTCCCAGTTCATCCACAGCAAGATCTTCAAATCAAAAGATGCTTACTCCAAAGTGTAAAGCCATCAAATGAAGACTTGAATTTGTGTCTAAGGCAAGATCCGACATGAAGAAAAAATACCAAACAAGTCTCAACCAGGACTTGAACAGGAAAAAAGCAATCCTTGCAAAACGGAATGCAGAGATCATTATTTTAAAGGCACACCTGAGAAAATATCAAAAATCAGCTGATCCTACTGAATTATTAGAGAGACTGCGACGAAACCACCTGAAAGAGAAGAATTCTCAAATCAAAAGATACTACAAAGGTAAGCGTGTGCTGCCTTCTCAGGATAGTGGACTTGGTGATGCTACTGTGACACAGCTTGAGAGTGACCTGAAAGAGAAAGATGTAATTATCAGTGTGTTGGAAAATGACAAGTTAGTCTTGGAGGAGACAATAGAAATGATGAGAGACTATCATGCCAAAGTGTTTCAGAAAGAGGGTAAATCTTTTCCCCTAGATATGAGAATGTTTGTTTACGATTGTGTGCTGAACAATGTCCCAACCAAAAACATTCCCTTATTAAGAGTTTCATTCAAAGGTTTGGTTACAGTTATAAGTTACTGGGCAGAAAATGAAACCTATGACAACGCAATCAAATTTGACCTTACTACGTTTGCCCTTGCTGCCGACCACATACGTGAGGACTTGACTATCTCCTAAATTTAATGATTTCCATAATTTTTTGACAGAGAAATGTGAACATTAGCTTTGAATATCACTGGTTAGATTGTTCTAATTAGGGCCCGAGCACCGTTCAGTGCGAAGACCCTATTGTTTTTCGAAGGATTTTTTTTTTTTTTCTGTCGCACTTGGCTTTTTTTGAGGCATTTCCCATGCACAAAAACTCATGAAATTTAATACACACATCAGTCATTGTAACCGCTTCTCAGCCACAGACGTTTGGCCCCAGGCATGGCCCAGGGACTTCATAGCGCCCCCTAATGTCATGGAGTCCTTGGATCGGCATATAGTTTCAGCTACGCATACCAAATTTGGTAGGTATGTAGGTCGTCTCAAGACAAACAACTTTCGTACATACATTGCATTAGCCACGCCCAACAGGAAGTGAGGTAATTGGGCTTATATGCATTTGGACACATGGTAATTTTTAACGTACTCCTCCTAGACGGTTCATCAGATTCATGTCAGACTTGGCAAACATGATGCCAAGATATTGCTGATGTTGAATTGCGAAGGGATTTTTGATATGTTGTAATATGTTGAAATGGCAATATTATGAATTTTAATACTCACCACATAAACAGGAAATATGTCATGAAGTCATAATACATTTAATGATTTGGCTGAAACCTTTCAGGTTATTAGAGAATGTGATTATTATGACATCTAGATGCCCAATATGCCTGTCTGGTATAGCGCCACCAACTGGCCAAGGAAAGAATAGGGTTTTGAATGCGTGTGTTTTGACACATGATGAATTTTAACATGCTCCTCCTAGACGGTTCATGAGATTCATGTGAAATTTATTATACGTGATGCCAAGATGTCGCTGATATTAAATTGCGAAGGGATTTTTGATATCTTGTAATATGTTGAAATGGCCTGATGATTTTAATATCTTGCCACATAAACAGGAAATGTGTCAGAAAGCCACAGTGCATTGACCGTATGGTGAGACACTCCTTACTTCAATAGATATTATGATTTTTATGATAACCTGAGGGGCGGCACGGTGGTGTAGTGGTTAGCGCTGTCGCCTCACAGCAAGAAGGTCCGGGTTGGAGCCCCGTGGCCGGCGAGGGCCTTTCTGTGTGGAGTTTGCATGTTCTCCCCGTGTCCGCATGGGTTTCCTCCGGGTGCTCCGGTTTCCCCCACAGTCCAAAGACATGCAGGTTAGGTTAACTGGTGACACTAAATTGACCATAGGTGTGAATGTGAGTGTGAATGGTTGTCTGTGTCTATGTGTCAGCCCTGTGATGACCTGGCGACTTGTCCAGGGTGTACCCCGCCTTTTGCCCGTAGTCAGCTGGGATAGGCTCCATCTTGCCTGCGACCCTGTAGAAGGATAAAGCGGCTAGAGATAATGAGATGAGATGATAACCTGACGCCCAATGGGCCTGCCTGTTATAGCGCCACCACCTGGCCAAGCAGGAAATGTGCCAGAAATTGGCAATGCCTTCACTGATTGATCTGACACTCATCTCATTATCTCTAGCCGCTTTATCCTGTTCTACAGGGTCGCAGGCAAGCTGGAGCCTATCCACTTTACAAAATATTGTGTATTATGATTGTTATGATATTCACATGTGTAATTCAGATGCCTAGCACAGCGCCACCATCTGGCCAAGCAGGAAATGGGGGAAAAAATGTTCAATTCATTGATGGATTGATCTGAAACTTTACAAAATATTGGATATCGTGATTATGATGATATTGACACGTCTAAATCACATACCTAGCACAGTATCACCATCTGGCCAAGCAGGAAATGTGCCAAAAATTTTCAATGCTTTGACGGATTGATCTATGACATGCCTGACATAGCGCCACCAACACACTCACACTCATATACATGTAGCACACACACACACATATGCACACACACACACACACACACACACACACACACACACACACACACACACACACAGAGTTGCAATCATATACACACACATGAATACTCACGAGAATGGGTGACGTATACAATTCTGTGCACACACATACACACACAGTCAAATGCATATTTATGCATACACACATACACTCTCTCAAGTATGCACTCACATGCACACGCAACATCTATGAGCACACTCTCTTTCACACACACACACTTTCTCTCTCTCTCTCTCTGACACACACACACACACACACACACACACACACACACACACACACACACACACACACACACTAATAGTGACCTGCCATCATTGTGCATTTTGCTGCAGACATATGAATGTACATACAGAGTTTTCTGTTCCCCGAGCTCAACAAAAAGGTAGAAACTGGCAGAGGAGGAGGCGTCGCGGTTATTTATAACGATTATCTAGGTGTAACACACAAACCTGGTTATAAATTTAATACATTTGAAGTTCTTCATACTCATATAATGTATGTAGCCTCGAAAAATAAGTCTACCCAGTTAATTCCATTGCTTATTATTTACAGGCCCCCGGGGCCATATTCTGAGTTTCTTTCTGAATTTGCAGATTTTATCTCAGATTTGGTTATTTCCTTAGACAAAGCTTTAGTTGTCGGAGATTTTAATATTCACTTCGATAACCCAGAAGACCCTTTAAAAACAGCGTTTGTGTCCATCTTAGATTCAGTCGGGATTAAGCAGAATGTCATAGGACCGACCCATAATGGTGGTCACACCCTTGATCTAATACTAACATTCAGATTAAACGTAGACAATATAGTCATACTTCCACAGTCTGAAGTTATCTCAGATCATTGTCTCATCTCATTCAAAATATGTCTGAGTAATAATATATGCACCTCACCACGCTACTGTATTAAACGTACTTTCACGTCAACTACTGCACAGAGCTTTATAAATGATCTCCCAGAGCTGTCAACTTTGATTGGGTCACTGTCAGCCCCTGCAGAACTTGATCAGGCAACTGAATGCTTAGAGTCAACATTCCGCCATACTTTAGATAATGTAGCTCCTCTAAAAAGGAAAATGGTCAGAGACAAAAAATTAGCACCCTGGTATAATGATGACACTCGCACATTAAAACAGACCACTCGAAAATTGGAACGTAAATGGCGTCAAACAAAATTGGTAGTGTTCAAATTAGCTTGGAAGGAGAGCTTCGTGAAGTATAGAAAAGCTCTTAGTGCTGCGAGATCAACATATTTCTCCTCCCTAATAGAAGATAACAAAAATAATCCTAGATTCCTATTTAATACTGTAGCAAAATTAACCAGGAATAAGTCCACTATCAACACATGCACACCTGCAGTATGTAGTAGCAACGACTTCATGAATTTTTTTAATGACAAAATTGAGAATATCCGACAAAAAATTCAAACTACTAATTTAAGGTTAGACAATGAAAGTGACCTTGTAGTTAACAATATAACTGTATCAGATCATCAGTTAGAATGTTTTACTCCCCTAAAAGAAACTGAATTACTTTCATTAATCTCTACATCAAAAGCCTCAACTTGCGTACTAGATCCCTTACTGACATATCTATTCAAACAGATAATGCCTGGAGTAATTGAACCGCTTCTAAAAATAATAAATTCTTCTCTTATGATTGGCTATGTACCCAAATCCTTTAAACTAGCAGTTATCAAACCCCTGATTAAAAAACCTGACCTTGATCCCTGTCAACTGTCCAATTATCGGCCAATATCAAACCTCCCCTTTATCTCCAAGATCCTTGAAAAAGCTGTGGCACAGCAGTTATGCTCATATTTACATAGGAATAACATCCATGAAATGTATCAGTCAGGATTTAGACCTCATCATAGCACAGAGACAGCACTGGTTAAAGTAGTAAACGACCTACTGTTGGCGTCTGATCAGGGCTGTGTCTCGCTACTTGTGTTGCTTGACCTTAGTGCAGCATTTGATACCATTGATCATTCCATTCTTCTGGATAGACTAGAAAATGTTGTGGGAGTTAAGGGAATGGCCCTCTCCTGGCTCAGGTCTTATCTAACTGATCGTTATCAGTATGTTGATATAAATGGTGATATTTCTAGACGTACCGAGGTAAAGTTTGGTGTTCCACAAGGTTCTGTCTTGGGTCCACTGCTTTTTTCTCTATATATGTTACCTCTGGGCGATATTATTCGTAAACATTGTATTAGTTTCCACTGTTATGCTGATGACACACAGTTGTATGTCTCTGCAAAACCTGATGAGAGACACCAGCTTAATAAAATTGAGGAATGTGTTAAGGACATTAGACACTGGATGCTTATAAATTTCCTTCTGCTTAACTCTGACAAGACTGAAGTACTTGTGCTAGGACCACATACAGCTAGAAGTAAGTTTTCTGATTACACAGTAACTCTGGATGGCCTTTCTGTTTCTTCACGTGCAGCAGTAAAAGACCTCGGAGTGATTATTGACCCCAGTCTTTCATTCGAAACTCACATTGATAACATCACCCGGATAGCTTTCTTTCATCTCAGAAATATTGCAAAGATAAGAAATTTAATGTCATTGCATGATGCAGAAAAACTAGTCCATGCTTTCGTTACCTCCAGGTTGGATTATTGTAATGCCTTACTGTCTGGATGTTCCAATAAGTGCATAAACAAGCTCCAGTTAGTTCAAAATGCCGCAGCAAGAGTCCTTACTAGAACTAGAAAATATGACCACATCACGCCTGTCTTATCCACACTGCATTGGCTCCCAATCAAATTTCGTATTGATTATAAAATACTACTATTGACCTTTAAAGCACTAAATGGTCTCGCACCACAGTACCTGAGTGAACTTCTGCTCCTCTATGACCCGCCACGCCTACTTAGATCAAAAGGTGCAGGCTATCTGCTGGTACCTCGTATAGTGAAGGCTACATCAGGGGGCAGAGCCTTTTCTTACAAAGCCCCACTGTTATGGAACAGCCTTCCAAGTAATGTTCGGGAATCAGACACAGTCTCAGCATTTAAGTCTAGGCTGAAAACATATCTGTTTAGTCAAGCCTTTTGTTAATGGTGTTTATGAGGTAAAGGAGTAGATCTGGAGGGTCCTCAGACATAGAGTGTTTTGGTAAACTGGGATGTATGGATGCTGTCGGTCCCCACTCGCTTGCTCACTCGAGTTTGTTGATGGTGTAGTGGCTGGCTGCTTTATGTCCCAGGGCTCCCTCATGCCTGTGTTACCTTCTGGCTCTCTCCTTTTAGTTATGCTGTCATAGTTAGTTGCCGGAGTCCCTGCTTGTACTCGGTGCAATATGTATACTGTTCCTACTTATTCAGGTGACATTGGGCATACCTAACCACCTGTGTTTTCTTTCTCTCCCCCCCACCCCAAATCTGTCCCTCTGAGTTACATGGAGTCAACAGGAAATCTTTTGGTGGAGACGGTGGGGACCTCGACTGGCTATCGTAGCCTGCAGGGAATCGGCCGTCAGACATTCTGTCGCATGTCCCAGACCCGGTGAAATGTAACTGAATTGTCTTGGCCAGGCCTAAGGGTCCCATCTGCATCTCATCATTGCTGAGGAGTGTGCTCCCATCACCCAATCAAGCATCCAGCCAGAGCAGGTCATGATATATTTTTTACCATATTAACATGCCATTGTGTGTTATGCCTGATGTAAAGACTCTCGTCTCTGCGAGCCTACCACACAGATTTACTACTTGTCATTTTTAGGGCATACCTAACAACGTGTTTTCTTTCTCTCCCCCCCCCATCTGTCCCTCTGAGTTACATGTTGATCCTGGGATTGAGATGCTGGCCTCTTCTGCCCCTCGGACCTGCTTGATCCATCCTGGTGCCCTGTGTCTGGTCGGAGTTTTATCGCCCCACTCCTGTGAAGGACGGCCCCATGAGGACAGTTGAGGGTTATATCTGTTAAAACTGTTAATATTATAGTCAGGCTGTCTGTTGTTGCCCAAATGAGGATGGGTTCCCTTTTGAGTCTGGTTCCTCTCGAGGTTTCTTCCTCATGTCGTCTGAGGGAGTTTTTCCTTGCCACCGTCGCCACAGGCTTGCTCATTGGGGATAGATTAGGGATAAAATTAGCTCATGTTTTAAGTCGTTCAAATTCTGTAAAGCTGCTTTGCGACAATGTTTATTGTTAAAAGCGCTGTACAAATAAACTTGATTTGATTTGATTTGATGTGACTGTTTTGTTGGGTGGCGGAATGTCCTGGGTTGCAGAACCACACTATTTAGGGCCCAAGCACCGTACGGTGCAAAGACCCTATTGTTTTTCGAAGGATTCTTATTATTATTTTTTTTGTCACGTTTGGCCTTATTTGAGGTATTTCCCATGCACGAAAACTCATGAAATTTGATACACACATCAGTCATTGTCACCACTACTCAGCCACAGACATTTGGCCCCGAGCATGGCCCAGGTACTTCATAGCACCCCTTTTTCCATTTCCCATTGAAATGAATGGGTAGAACTTTGGAGTGATTATGTCATAAGGCCATTTGGAGTGATGATGACACATGGTCATTTTTAACGTACTCCTCCTAGACGGTTCGTCAGATTCATGTCAAACTTGGCAAACATGACGCCAAGATATTGCTGAAGTTGAATTGCGAAGGGATTTTTGATATGTTGTAATACGTTGAAATATTATAACATATAATATGCCAAGATATTGCTGAATGTTGAACCTGATATCTTGTAATATGATTCTGATTCATTTAATCTCTTTACAAACATAACACACCTGGGCATGTCCTAAACAAAATGTGGTGTCACAACATGAGTTTCAGGCTTGTGACCTGTAACCCACTGTGGTGAAATCAAAACACTACACCTCATTAAACTGCATTACAATCACATATCACATATTGTAACTTTACAAAATATTGGATATCGTGAGTCTGATGATATACACACACAGTCATATGCATATTTATACATACACACATACACTCACAAGTACGCACTCACATGCACACGCAACATCTATGAGCACACTCTCTCTCTTTCACACTCACACCTTCTCTCTCGCCCTCTCTCTCCCTCTGACAAACAGACACACACATACACACAATAATAGTGACCTGCCATCATTGTGCATTTTGTTGCAGACATATGAAAACTCTGCATGTACACACACACACACACGCACACACTGTTACAAGTCACATGCTTGGGCATGTCCTAAACAAAATGTGGTGTCACAACATGAGTTTCAGGCTTGTGACTTGTAACCCACTGTTGCCCCTTTTCCACCAAAGCAGATCCAGGGCTGGTTCGGGGCCAGTGCTTAGTTTGGAACCGGGTTTTCTGTTTCCACTGACAAAGAACTGGCTCTGGGGCCAGAAAAACCGGTTCCAGGCTAGCACCAACTCTCTGCTGGGCCAGAGGAAAGAATCGCTTACGTCAGCGGGGGGGGCAGAGTTGTTAAGACCAACAACAATAACAAGACCGCGAAAGATTGCCATTTTTAAGCGACGAGAAGCAGCAGCTGTACAAACGCGAAGTCATCCATTATTATTATTGTTGTTGCTGCTGCTACTGTTTCTTCCGCGTTGTTTTTGCTTCGATATTCGCACCAAGGTTTATGCAAACGTAGTGAAGTAACTGACGTATACAGCGACGTAACTGACGTATACAGCGACGTAATGACGTGGATTCCCTTAGCACCGCGAGCTATGGAAAAGCAAACTGGTTCTCAGCTGGTTCGCAAGTTGAATGAGTTGTGAACCAGCACCAGCACTGGCCCTGAACCAGCCCTGGAACTGATTTGGTGGAAAAGGGGTATGTGATGAAAACAAAACACTACACCTCATTAAACTACATTACAATCACATCACATATTGTAACTTTACAAAATATTGGATATCGTGAGTCTGATGATATATACAATTCTGTGCACACTCATACATACACTCACAGTCATAAGAATATTTATGCATACACACATACTGGAATGTCCTGGGTTGCAAACCCACACGTGCGAGAACCACACGTGCAAGGGCCCGTCAAGGCCGTGAGCAGCTTTAAGCTTATTATTATTATTATTTTTCTGTCGCGCTTGGCTTTTTTTGAGGCATTTCCCATGCACGAAAACTCATGAAATTTGATACACACATCAGTCATTGTAACCGCTTCTCAGCCACAGACGTTTGGCCCCGGGCATGGCCCAGGGACTTCATAGCACCCCCTAATGTCATGGAGTCCTTGGATCAGCATATAGTTTCAGCTACGCATACCAAATTTGGTACGTATGTAGTTCGTCCCAAGACGAACAACTTTTGTACATACATTGCATTAGTCACGCCCAACAGGAAGTGAGGTAATTGGGCTTATATGCGTTTGGACACATGGTCATTTTTAACATACTCCTCCTAGACGGTTCATCAGATTCATGACAAACTTGGCAAACATGATGCCAAGATATTGCTGATGTTGAATTGCGAAGGGATTTTTGATATGTTGTAATATGTTGAAATGGCAATAGTATGAATTTTAATACTCGCCACATAAACAGGAAATGTGTCATGAAGTCAAAATACGTTTAATGATTTGGCTGGCCAAGGAAAGAATAGGGTTTTGAATATGTGTGTTTTGACACATGATGAATTTTAACATGCTCCTCCTAGACGGTTCATGAGATTCATGTGAAATTTGTTATACGTGATGCCAAGATGTTGCTGATATTAAATTGCGAAGGGATTTTTGAGATCTTGTAATATGTTGAAATGGCCTTATGATTTTAATATCTTGCCACATAAACAGGAAACGTGTCAGAAAGCCACAGTGCATTGACTGTATGGTCAGACACTTCTTACTTCAGTAGATATTATGATTATTACCGTATGATACCCTGACGCCCAATGGGCCTGCCTGTTATAGCGCCACCACCTGGCCAAGCAGGAAATGTGCCAGAAACTGGCAATACCTTAACTGATTGATCTGACACTTTACAAAATATTGTGTATTATGATTGTGATGATATTCACATGTGTAATTCAGATGCCTAGCACAGCGCCACCATCTGGCCAAGCAGAAAATGGGGAAAAATGTTCAATTCATTGATGGATTGATCTGAAACTTTACAAAATTTTGGATATCGTGATTCTGATGATATTGACATGTCTAATTCACAGGCCTAGCACAGTATCACCATCTGGCCAAGAAGGAAATGTGCCAAAAACTTTCAGTGCTTTGACGGATTGATCTATGACATGCCTGACATAGCGCCACCAACACACTCACATGCATGCACACACACACTCATACATGTAGCGCACACACACATGCACGCACGCACACACTCATACACAAACAGTTGCAATCATATACACACACATGAATACTCACACGAGAATGGGTGACATATACAATTCTGTGCACACACATACACACACTCACAGTCATGCATATTTATGCATACACACACTCTTAGAAGTATGCACTCACATGCACACGCAACATCTATAAACACTCTCTCTTTCACACACACAATTACTCTCTCTCTCTCTCTCTCTCTCTCCCTCTGACAGACACACACACACAATAATAGTGACCTGCCATCATTGTGCATTTTGTTGCAGACATATGAAAACTCTGCATGTACACACACACACACACACACACACACACACACTGCAGACAGAGGAAAGCTAAGATGACTTAAGATTACAGCATGAGATAGAGATAAGGAGACACATAGTTTTGTACATATACAAATGTACATTTTTACACCACAGAAACACACACTTACTGTCTTTGTCTATCTCTCATCTGTCAAGCACTCATGGCATTTAAAACATGCACATCACCTTTGAACATTTGATGAATATATGACATGTGACTGTTTTGTTGGGTGGCAGAATGTCCTGGGTTGCAGAACCACACGTGCGATTCCCCTTCTTATTTTTCTGCCACATTTGGCTTTTTTTGAGGCATTTCCCAGACACGAAAACTCATGAAATTGGATACACACATCAGTCGTTGTAACCGCTACTCAGCCACAGATGTTTTGCCCCGGGCATGGCCCAGGGACTTCATAGCGCCCCCTAATGTCATGGAGTCCTTGGATCGGCATATAGTTTCAGCTATGCATACCAAATTCAGTAGGTATTTAGTGCGTCCCAAGACGAACAACATTCGTATATACATTGCATTAGCCACGCCCAACAGGAAGTGAGGTAATTGGGCTTATATGCATGTAGGAATCAGAGCGGGTGGGTGGAGCACAGAAGTATGGCAGGCCAGAACTGAGTTCAAAAAACTCTTTTTATTTGTAGCCAGAGGTGGAAAGAGTACTAAAATATTATACTCAAGTACAAGTACTGTTACTCTGATGAAATTTTACTTAAGTACAAGTAAAGTTACCAGACAAAAAATCTACTCAAGTAAAAGTAAAAAGTAGATCATTTAAAATGTACTTTGAGTAAAAGTAAAACGTTACTTTTAACAATGGGTGTTTTCTGCCTCCATTGTGTTGTGCAAAAATGAAAAAGAAGAGGAAACAAGGATATATGTACATCTCAACCCAGATGTTTTATTTAAAGGAAGTGTATCAAATTGAATGCTTAGGATAATGCTGCATTAAAACTGAGACAAACAAAAAAGGTCAATACACACAGTCATGTCGTTTACATCGCCTTGACCACACACAAAGCATTGTACACAAAATATGAAAGTGAAATGTTGCACCGAAATCTCATAGCTTGCCTGTGTGCACTGTGTGTTATTGAACAATTCAATTCAAACATTATTTGTTTTGCTTAGTATTCCTTTCTGGCCTGTTGGATGTAGAATGGTAGGAGGACTGATCACGTCAGGTTGGCGAGCTAACTTGCTTGCATGATTAGCCAACCGAATAACAGACTAGTTACCGTTATGTTCCAGTACCAACAGGTTGCTACTTCAACATTAGCAATGCCATCCACTATTTTTGGAATATAGCCAGCCTATTGTCGGTTTTACTATGGAAAGGAAACATTATGATCAGGGGCGCAGATACGTTTTTTGAACTGGGGGGGACAAAAAACTGGGGGGGGACAAAGCTGCCAGCAAACCAACCCCAATATGCCTGTCAAACTTGTTGTGGGTAACCATAGCAACCAAGCTCGAGCTCGCAACCTGTGCAGTCTGCGCAGCTCAACCAACCGAATATCAGTCTTTGTTTTGTTTTATGTGAGTTGTTGCAACTATGTATACACTGCTGTGCACCTCAATAAACCGAATGGTAATTAGTCTTTTGATTTTTCCGTGAGGTTTGCCTTATGCAAAGAAAGACAGCATAGACGTTTTTTTCCTCCCTATAAGTGGGGGGGACCGAACGAGGTGAATTTAAATCTGGGTGGGACGAATCCCACCCGTCCCACCCTCTATCTGCGCCCGTGATTATGATGTCAATGACAATACTTACCTCAACATGCTTGCGCAGATTAGACGTCGAATTTTTGTATGCCGCAATGGTTGTCTTCTTGGGCACACAATCTGCATTGCATAATGAAACTGTCACCCCTTTTCTCTATGAAGCTAAAGTGATCACGTATGTAGGGCCAGGGGTGCACTTCATTACTGGAAGAAATTGCGTTTTCTGCAGGGTCGTCCACCACAGGTTCCTCGGTCTCCTCCATGTCCGCAGGGGCGCTTTATCAACACCCGTGGCCCAGGGGCTAGGCCCCTCATAGGCTACCTGTCAACCCTACCCTTACCGTTGGCCAGGAAAACACTCTTATTTTATTTGAAATACATGTCAAGCATTTACAGTGTAAGCGCGTAATTAGCCTAGAAGCCTACAATAGGTTACGTTTGGCTCAGCGTAGCTGCACAAGGCCCACGCTCACATCGCTCAACACATCCGACCACAGAGGGAGAGAAGAACGCGCGCATCATCATTACAGAGCCAGTTCTGATTATTACCACGGACAGGACAGTGATACTGCGTAACTTTCACGCAGGGGCATGGCCAGAGATAACCACACAAGTGCGCGTGCGCTAATGTAGACCTATGTGTTGTAAACATAAAACACACACACCTACAGACAAGTCCTTTTAAAAAATAAAATACATAAAAATAGCTCGGCGGCATGAAAACAAACATTCACTGCAAGACAAGGTGCCCTAGAATCGCCATCAGTTTTTAAATATCTATATGGACTTTGTTGTCAGGATTGCACAGCATGAGATATCAAATATCCACAAGAGAAATGCATACGAAAGCACGAGCATCAGGAGAGGGTTGCATAACAGAGATTCTATACGCAGATGATCAGGCCATACTCGCTGGATCCATCGAGGAGCTTCAGAATATTCTTCAGTTGTATGATAAGACCTACACCCGCTTTGGTTTACAAATATCATATGTCAAAACAGAAACAATGGCTTTTAACATCAATGAGGATATCAAATGTAAACCAAGTATCATTTCCCTTGGTGGCACTAATATTAAAAACGTCCGCACCTTTAAATATCTTGGTTATAATGTCAGCAACTGTGATGAATCCTCACACTTCCTGCATGCTAGGATAAGTGCTCCATTCATGAAATGGAATGAACTGAAACACGTTCTAACCGACCACCGAATACTACTAAAAACCCGTATAAAGTTCCTAGTGGCATGCGTTCGATCTCGTCTCCTGTACAGCACACAGGCATGGCAACTATCATCCAGTGAAATTCACAAAATTGAGGTAATGTGGCACGGCTTCCTAAGGAAAATGATTAAAGGTGGATATAAACGAAAGAATGCCCCTGACCAAAAGAACACTACAAATGAAGATATAGACTGGAGCTACAAGATGTCCAATGCTGACCTCCGGAAACTGACAGGAACCCAGGATATAAAACTATCCTGCTACGTACAACAACTAAAATATATTGCTCACGTTTGCCGGATGGGCAATAACCAAGTGCAAAAGCAGCTCCTGTTTGACAAAAATGGTTACAAATGGATGAAATGGGAAAATCTGCTGGGCATAGACACCCAACAGATAAGACGTATGATGATGGACAAATCAAACTTTGAGCAACTGCTGCAACTGCTACAGCAGAAGCACCCCTAGAGAGTTTAACTTTTGACAGGGGAACATGATGATGATGATGATGAAGGTACTTGGCTCGGCGGCCACATGAAACGTAAACACCATGGACAGCGGCCAAACTCATAACTCTACAGACCGAAATACACGAAACCAAGTCCTACTAGGGTCTATTTTACCGATCTATGTTCAAGCATCATGCAAGTCTTCCTTCTCCTTGAATAAAACCATGGATTCAACTGCCTTTTTGACATGACTGCATCGAAATACCACTTGCAACAATATTTCACGCACTCCATCAAGAAAAAAGTTAAACATGATGAACACGGGCATACTGTTTTGAGCATACGATTTTTTAAAAAGAAACTAGCTACATCAAAGTCCTTCAATAAACCCATCCTTTAGTGCAAATGAGCTTAACCGAGTTCAAAGCATGACGCTAGCAGTAGCTGCATAAGGCAAAATCGTGTGGGCCTTTCGTCAACAACAAGCCATGGCGGGCAAACATTAATAATCAAGCGTCCTTACCTTAAAACGTTGTCTTGACCACAGAACTTCTCAAGTATTTCACTTAAATCCACACAGGTTAACAACACACCCAACACAGCTAGCGAGAAATGTGGATATGCGCTAGCTTTGTATTGCCATTCCCCTCAGTATGCTTACTCTGTCTGCTGCCCGAACTGTGAAAATTATAGGCTACAATCTTTTCATCAATTTCTTCAGTAGATGCCGTTTTAGACATTTTATTATCCCCATCGAAATATGCTATTATACTAACAGGATTATAACTCAAATCACATGACACGTATTCAAATCACAACTGATTTATTTTACTGTTGGACAGATCATAGCATATCTAGCCTAGCTGCACATAGCCTAGCTGCTGGTAGGCTGATAACTGATAAGTAGCTGATATTCTGAACAGATTGATCCTTACCTTAAAAAAGTCTGTGACTTTAGGCAACGATTCTATCATTACCTGCATCTCTCTCTTTTTTTCCTTTCATGCGCCCCGCTAACATGTGAACGCTTCATCTTTCAAAGTATCTAAATTTGTGTCTCAGTAGTCTGCAGTCTTTGGTGCGCTTTCGTGCGTGACGTTACATTTTGTTACATTTTATTCTGGTACAGTTGTGGGTGTTCGTTTCGCGAACCACATCCACCATGTCTCTTACAGCAGGCTACTGTGCGCTCATTTATTTCTAACCTTATTTCTATCCGTACATTAATGTAGGCCCACGATTCTGACAGTTTATTATTTTATTAATATTACAAGGCCCCTGATTGGCTGTGGCCCAGGGGTTTGAGCCCCCCGAAGCCCCCCCCTTAAAGCGCCGGTGCATGTCCGCCATCGTCTGTGTGAGACTCGCGCGCGCGACAACTGTCCTTCCCATGATTCATTTCCAGAACGCATTTCCCCAGGGGCGTCAGAAGCATTTTTAATGTGGGGGGGACACACTGGCGGGGGGTCCTCCGCCAGAAAAATTTTAATTAATTTTCAACAAGTCCTCATTCAACTAGTCCATATATTCATCAGCCTGTTTTTAAACCCACCGCTATGCCTAAGATAATGAGATGAATGTGACACAATTTATCACCAACAATGACTTTATGGGTGCATTTTACATTTTATTTTGTGTTTTCTATTTAGTTTTTGATGTAACACAACATGCCACTGGGCCAAGCAATAGTGACACTCAACTGTATGTTTAAAAATAAGAATATTCATAATCTCACACAATGAACAGGCATGACATGGCATCATGCAAACTTCATAACACAAAATCACACTGTGTCAAGCAATGACACGTAAAAGAGAACTTCACACAATGAACAAGTGCAGTTTTGTCAACCTACATGCAATGGTGGTACTACAGTAGCATTTACAGATTAGTATTACAAATAGATTTATAGATATAACTCCTTCTTATATTGGTGCCACCACAATTTCTACCACTTCATAACTTTTATCGCCCTTTCCTTCACAATCCACCTGGAATAACATCTCTCTCCATCGCTTTCCTCTCTACTATTCCTTCCCCATACACTGATTTCCCATCTTACTTTCCAGAAAACTGCCAAAGACCAGACAAAACAAGGAATCAATAAATATCATCAGAGCAGACTTTACTCAGTAACGGTTGTGATGTAAAATGTACCGAAGTACACTACTTAAAAGAAAACATACTTAAGTAAAAGTAAAAGTACACTCTTTAAAAATTACTTGAAAAAGTATAAGTACACAAAAAAGCTACTCAAGTACAGTAACGCGAGTAATGTAATTCGTTACTTTCCACCTCTGTTTGTAGCTTTTCAGCTTTTCACACTCTCCCAGCCACACATGCATGCACGCACACAAGTCTTCTGGTTGGGGAGAGAGCTCCCTTCCTCGGCTCTCTCTCTCCTTTTATAAGGCGCGGTCACTGGGGAAGACACACAAACACAGGTTAACTAACATCAGGTGCAGTGATTCTGCCACTTACCTTCCCTGACTCTGCCCTCCGTTCACAGACTGATGCTTGACCACGCCCCCACTGCCATATACCCCCACTGCCCAACTCAGGCTGGGGAGCCGTCCGGCCTGCAGCTGACTCCCCCCCCCCTTGACAGGAGAGGAAATCCGCCACGACCATCTGCACCCCCAGCCTGTGGACCACCTTGAACTTAAATGGCTGGAGTGCCAGATACCAATAGGTGATCCGCGTTGGCATCCTTCATGCAGTGGAGCCACTGGAGGGGCGCGTGGTCCGAACAGATGGTGAAAGGGCGTCCCAGTAGGTAGTAGCGGAGGGCGAGGACTGCCCACTTGATGACCAGGCACCCCTTTTCTATGGTGCTGTAGCGGCCCTCACGCACCGACAGCTTCCTGCTGATGTACAGCACTGGACGATCCTCCCCCTCCACCTCCTGGGACAGAACAGCCCCCAGCCCCCTGTCCGACGTATCCATCTGCAAAACAAAGGGGAGAGAAAAGTCAGGGGAGTGTAACAGTGGCCCCCCACACAGTGCAGTCTTTACCTCAGAGAAAGCCCACTGGCATTGCTCCGTCCACCGGATCTGGTGCCCCCTTTTTAGTGAGATCAGTCAGTGGGCTGGTGACATCCGAATGATTAGGTATGAACCTACGATAGTAGCCAGCCAGTCCCAGGAAGTATCTCACCCCCTTTTTGGTCTTGGGCCTCGGGCAGGCCGCAATCGCTGCTGTCTTATTAATTTGGGGACGCACCTGCCCATTGCCCAAGTGGGAGCCCAGATACCGTACTTCCACCCGCCCAATCGCACACTTCTTTGGGTTGGCTGTGAGACCCGCTCGCCTCAGCGACCTAAGGATGGCCCTTAGGTATTTCGATTACGTTCATTATGTCTTATATTAAATATAGTTAGGTTTTTTTTTCTTTTTTTATCAGACATCTAGTTTTTGGGTTTGTTTACCTGACATGTTTCGACGTACGACTGTCGTACGTCAAAACATGTCAGGTAAACAAACCCAAAAACTAGATGTCTGATAAAAAAAGAAAAAAAAACTAACTATGGCCCTTAGGTGTTGTAAATGCCGCGGCCAGTCATTACTATAGATTATGATATCGTCTAGATATGCGGCTGCATAGGTGGCATGGGAGTGGAGGACCCTATCCATAAGCCACTGGAACGTAGCAGGCACCCCAAACAGCCCAAAAGGAAGTGTGACAAACTGCTGGAAGCCAAACGGTGTGGAAAAGGCTGTTTTCTCTTGGGATAATGGAGTCAAGGGGATCTGCCAATATCCCTTTGTCAAATCCAGTGTCGAATAAAAATGAACCGTGCCTAGTCGATCAAGCAACTCATCAATCCGAGGCATTGGGTATGCATCGAATTTAGACACCACGTTGACTTTTCTATAGTCTACACAGAACCAGACCAACCCGTCGGCCTTGGGAACCAAGACCACCGGACTGCTCCAGTCACTGTGGGACTCCTCGACGATGCCCATGTCGAGCATGGCCTCGAGTTCTTCCCGAACCACCTTTTTCTTGTGTTCGGGTAGCTTGTAAGGGCGGCTGCGCACTACCACCCCCGGGGGCGTCTCAATGTGGTGTTCTATGAGGCAGGTGCGGCCGGGCAGGGGTGAGAACACGTCAGAAAATTTGGTCTGCAACTGGGCAACCTCCGTGAGTTGGGTTGGGGAGAGGTGGTCTCCACAGGGGACCGGAGCGGTAAGCGATGTCAATATTCCCTTTTGAACCTCCGGCCCCAGCTCTGCCTTCTCCGGAACCAATGACACCAACGCCACGGAGACCTCCTCGTTCCAAAGTTTTAGCAGATTGAGGTGGTAAATCTGTAACGCCCCACCCCTGTCCGTTCGCCTCACCTCATAGTTGACGTCCAGGACTCGCCATGTGACCTCAAAGGGTCCTTGCCACTTGGCGATCAATTTGGAGCTCGACGTGGGCAACAGCACGAGTACTTTATCTCCCAGTGCGAACTCCCTAAGGCGCGTGCCCCTGTTGTACAGGCGGATTTGCCGTTCTTGGGTCTGCCACAAATTCTCCTGGGTTAGGTGTGTGTGTGTGTGTGTGTGTGTGTGTGTGTGTGTGTGTGTGTAGTTTTGCGTGCAGGTCGATAACGTATTGAATTTTGTTGTTGCTCGTTGACGGTCCCTCCTCCCAATTTTCCCGCAATACATCTAGGATGCCACATGGCTTACGCCCATATAATAATTCGAACGGGGAGAACCCCGTGGAGGCTTGTGGGACCTCTCACACTGCGAATAACAGGGGCTCGAGCCATTTATCCCAGTTGCGTGCGTCCTCGCGTACACATTTTTTAATTATGTTTTTGAGGGTGCGATTAAACCATTTGACTAAGCCGTCCATTTGTGGGTGATAAACGCTGGTGCAGATCAGCTTAATTCCCAGTAACCCATACAGGTTGCGCAGTGTGCATGACATAAATGCAGTGCCTTGATCAGTCAGAATCTCTTTGGGGATTCCAACTCGGGAGATGACGTGGAAGAGTGCTTCCGCAATACTACCTGCTGAGATATTGCGAAGAGGCACTGCTTCTGGATATCGCGTTGCATAGTCCACCAGAACTAAAATAAAGCGATACCCTCGTGTTGACCGATCTAATGGCCCGACAAGATCCATCCCAATTCTTTCGAACGGGGTGTCGATTAATGGCAGAGGGTGCAAAGGCGCTTTTGGAATGGCCGCTGGATTTACTAACTGGCATTTGTGGCACGCCGTACACCACCTACGGACATCGCCGCAAATCCCTGGCCAATAGAACTGGGCCATTATTCGGGCTAGTGTCTTATCCTGCCCCAAGTGTCCAGCCATGGGATTAAAGTGAGCCACCTGGAATATAAATTCCCGTCGGCTCTTTGGGATCAAAAGCTGTGTGATCGGCTCCTTCATCTGAGTGTCCTGCGTCACTCGGTATAATCTATCCTTAATAATGGAAAAATAGGGGAAGGATGGGGTGGCGTTTGGCTGGAGTGTTTGACCATCAATTACTCTCACTTGGTCAAACGCATGCCGTAGAGTCTCATCTCGCAACTGCTCTAACGGGAAATCCATGAGGGATTCCCCGAGAGAGGGAGGAGGAGCCTGCTGCTCCTCACTCTGACGCGGTGATGACGTAGATGGCTCTGTGACAGCTGCTCCCATCAATGCCACACCGGGACCTCCCCCTGCTGAACTATGGCAGGCCCCACTCTTCACAAAATGAGTCATTAATTCCCGAAATCCTGGCCAATCAGTCCCCAAAATTATCGAGTGGGTAAGGCAAGGATTAACCGCCGCCTTTACACTAAATTACTCCCCTCGATATAGAATGTGGACCAACACTAAAGGGTAGTTGTGAACATCCCCATGCACACACAACACCTTCACCAATTGTGCTCTCCCCAATGCCTCGTCTTGCACCAGGCTTTGGTGGATTGAGGTCTGATTACAGCCGGAGTCCACCAAAGCCTGATACGTATCCCCTTGGATACTCACCGGTATGCGATATGCTCCGGCCCAATCGAGGGCTGTCCCTGGCGCGTCAGGGATCCGGACCACCGCGCCCACCTCCATCGCCGAGCACTGATGCTGGAGGTGCCCCGGCTCCCCGCAGCGCCAGCAAACTGGCCCGGGCTCTCTCTCTGCACCGGTGATCCGGAGCTCACTCACCTGAGAGGGGGGAGAAACAGACACGGAAGTGGGAAACGGTAGGGCATCGAGGGCGCGGCGGGCCGGCTGGGGTGGAGCCAGCCCCCGCCTCCGCAGTGGGGGAACGGGGCAAGGACGAGGAACAGAAGGCGAGAAAGAGAGAGAGAGAGAGGAGACATGCTGTCGGAACAGCCACCAAATGGTCCTCCGCCAGCTCGATGGCCTGATCCAGCGACGCCGGGCAACGGCACTGGACCCACTCCACTGTTGCTTCGGGAAGTCGGGCGATGAATTGTTCCAGCGCCACCAGATCGACAATTCCCTTGGCATCACAGTTGTCAGCCCTCAGCCACCACCAGCAGGCGTCCCAGAGTTGCTAGCCAAATGCGAACGGCCGGCCAACCTCCTCCAGGCGCAGAGCATGGAAGCGCTGCCGTTGTTGCTCCAGGGTGCACCCCACAAGCTGGACGACGGCCCGGTGGAGGTCGGCGTAGACCAGCCAGCTGTCGGCGGGGAGCTGTAGTGCGGCCAGCTGCGCCTCGCCCGTTTGCAGGGGGAGGAGGTGCACTGCGCGCTGTTCCATCGGCCAGCCCCAGGCCTCTGCTGCCTGCTCAAAGAGCGCGAGGAAGGCCTCGGGGTCGTCGTGCAGGCCCATCTTCATTAGGGTGAGGTGGGGAGGGCCCGTGGTGGTGGAGGTGGTGGACCCCGCCGATGTGAGTAGGTGCTGGAACGCCTGGCGATCTTCCTGCTGCGCCAGTACCAGGGCCTCGAACCTTTGCTCCTGCTCCTTCCAAAGGGCGACCAGCGCCTGGTGCTGGCTCTGTTGGGCCGTGGCGAGGGCATGGATCAGATCCTTGAAGGAGGAGGACTCCATGGGGCTGTTCTCCTCTGTGCTCCGATCCCAGGTTTCGGCACCACTGTAGGAATCAGAGTGAGTGGGTGGAGCACAGAAGTATGGCAGGCCAGAACTGAGTTCAAAAAACTCTTTTTATTTGTGGCTTTTCAGCTTTTCACATTCTCCCAGCCACACACGCACGCACACAAGTCTTCTAGTTGGGGAGAGAGCTCCCTTCCTCTGCTGTCTCCCTCCTTTTATAGGGCGTGGTCACTGGGGAAGACACACAAACACAGGTTAACTAACATCAGGTGCAGTGATTCTGCCACTTACCTTCCCTGACTCCGCCCTCTGTTCACAGACCAACGTTTGACCATGCCCCCGCTGCCACAACACGTTTGGACACATGGTAATTTTTAACATACTCCTCCCAGACAGTTCATCAGATTCATGTCAAACTTGACGTACATGATGCCAAGATATTGCTGATGTTGAATTGTGAAGGGATTTTTGATATGTTGTAATATATTGAAATGGCAATATTATGAATTCTAATACTCGCCACATAAACAGGAAATGTAATGAAATCATAATACATTTAATTATTTGGCTGAAACCTGTCAGGCTATTAGAGAATGTGATTATGTGATTATGACATCTAGACACCCAATATGCCTGTCTGGTATAGCGCCACCAACTGGCCAAGGAAAGAATAGGGTTTTGAATATGTGTGTTTTGACACATGATGAACACTCACACTCATGCATGCACACACACTCATACATGTAGCACGCGCACACACACACACACACACACACACACACACACACACACACACACACACACACACACAGTTGCAATCATATACACACACATGAATACTCACACGAGAATGGGTGACATACAATTCTGTGCACACACATACACACACATTCATATGCATATATATGCATACACACAAACACTCTCACTAGTATGCACTCACATGCACACGCAACATCTATGAAACACTCTCTTTCACACACACTTACTCACTCTCTCTCCCTCTCTCCCTCTGACAAACAGACACACACACACAATAATAGTGACCTGCCATCACTGTGCATTTTGTTGTAGACATATGAAAACTCTTCATGTACACACACACACACACACACACACACACACACACACACACACACACAGGAAAGTTAAGATGACTTAAGATTACAGCATGAGATAGAGATAAGGAGGAGACATGTATAGTTTTGTACAAATATAAATGTATATTTTCACACCACAGAAACACACACACACACAGTCTTTGTCTGTCTCTCTCTCTCTCTCTCTCACACACACACACACACACACACACACACACACACACACACAGACTTACAAAGACATATTAATCCACATAATCACTCAAAATACACATCAGACAGTCACAGAAATGTACCGTACACACATATCCACACAAATGCACGCATGCGCGCACACAGTAACATGTCACCCATAAAACAAAGACACACTTAGACTCACACAGTGACAAAACGAACACACACACACACACACACACACACACACACTGTGGGGTGCTGAGTTGGTCACGTTTACTGCAAGGACAATGCAGGTAGTTGAACCCCATTCCACTAATGTGGAAGTACCACTACCACTGCCTTTTGCTTTTTTTGTGACTTTGGGAGAAGCAAAATCATCAACAACAACAGCATGTCATGAGGAATCATAAATTAGAAGCGGCCGATTACAAAACAGTGGGTTATTTACACAAAACAGTGAACTATTTACAAGAAAGTAACCATGCTGTTGTGATGATCGAAACAGAACCCCTCGTTCTTAGTTTGTTAGTAACAGATGACTAGAAAAGCAAAATTAATGTTTGTTCAGTTAAGGGTTTGTTTGGGTTTTTTTAAGGGAAGCTCACACTAAGTGGCTAAGTCACTAAGTGAATAGCACTTTATCAGTTGTAAATGGTTTCTCACATTTAATTCTAACAAGTTGTTGTGAACAGAACACAAAGCAACAGCAAAAGTCTCAGAGTTGGTTGACAAGGAGGCCGAGTCCAGACCTTATTTTTCACATGCACATGATCAAATACACAAACACAAGTACAAATATAAACCTAAGCAAAAAAGTTAGAAAGTTGAATCTTAAATATATTGTCAAATGGAAAATGTACACACAATAGCTTCATGTGTACTAAAGTACAGTACATGCATGTTCTTTTCACATATACATGGTCTATTAATGTACCTGCTTCAGTGGTAGGTTCTGAAACAATCTGTGTGAAGTTTTTGGCTGCCATAAAGTCAATAAGGCACTGAGTTTTTAAAGCATCTTCATTAAAATCTCCCAAAATGACTATGTTATTACTGTACCTGCTTGGGATAATAGGTCAAGCAGATTTCCCAAATAGTGTTTGAATAGTTTAATGTGATATGATGGAGTTCTGTAAATTACCACTAATATAATATCCAAGTCAGTATAGTGTTTCACTGAACACTCTAAATTCAAATCTGGAATGTTTTGTCTACTGTATGTTAAGCCAGATTTGGTGTACATGCCAACTCCACCATGTTGTAGACTGCGCAAAGCATTCAACTGGCAGCTGTCTTCAGAGTATGCTGAAGTACGTGGAGTGCTGTGAAAATCATAGTCAGCTAAATTTAGTCTGTCAGTAGTGAAAAGAGAAGGGAGCCATGTTTCTGTAACACAACTAGGAAGCAGGGTTTTAACACAAGTTCTCAGATCTTCTATTGGCCCTTTTCCACTACCCTTTTTCAGCTCACTTCAGCTCGCTTCAGCTGACTTCAGCCCGACACGGCTCGCGTTTCGACTACCTCAGAACAGCACAACTCAGCTTGCTTCAGCCCTACTCAGCACCCAAAACTCGCACGGTTTTGGAGTGGGGCTGAAGCGAGCCAAACCGAGCCGAGTGGGGCTAGGGGCGTGAGGAGACACTCCCCTGTGCACTGATTGGTGAGGAGGAGTGTCCTCACATGCCCACACACGCCCCTTGAGCACGCTGGGATCTGTAAACACCGTAAACCCGGAAGAAGAAGAATTACGAATTACGAGAATTTCTGAAGCCTTATGCGCCTCGCCTCATCTATATGCTCTTGCCAGTATCTGTTGGCGTTGTCGGTGACAACAAGCCACAGCACCAAGACCAGCAACACTAACGACTCCATGTCCTCCATGTTTATTGTTTACTATCCGGGCCGTGAGACTACCGCTTAAAAGGTCACTGATGTCACTGTTTGCGCCGCCTAACGACATCACGTGACGTCCACCCACTTTCGCTAACTCCACCCAATGTGTCCACCCACTTCCAGCCAGCACGGTTCAGCGTGGTTGTAGTCGAAATGCAACTCCAACAGCCCCACTCAGCTCAACTCAGCCCAACTCAGCACGGCACGGCTCAGCCCAACTCAGCCGCGTTGGTAGTGGGAAAGCGGCATATGTGTGCTTGTAAGCTCTGAACATTTAATAAATAGACTGAGAAAGTTTCTGACAAAGGCGTTACAAAATCAGTGTCACACAAAAATTGTGGCATTTTGTTAACTGTTTGCTGAGTTCTATCTTTACAGTAAATGGCTCCCTCATTAAAATCCTGTATAATTAGGCCTGCTATGGTTTTTACTCGACTTAGTGCTACCGTACATATGCTTGGCCGGCAGCAAATTTTTTTTTTAAGGAACACAACAGCTTCATCAATTGTGAGCAATTGTACCTTATGTACAGTAATTGCCCACGCCAAAGTTAATGGATACTGTCTTCGTAAACTACCCTTGCCCCTGTTGTCTACCCTTTCTTCTGCGGGAAATATTGGCGTGGAGTTCTGTAAACGTGTCTGTTCACAAATGTACTGTTTTCTTCTCTGTCTACCTACCTCAGCATCATCAAACTGTACATATAATCTTACTGGAAAAGGCTTGCCTTCTTGTTTGTCTATCACACACCCCATTAACTAATCCGTCTGACACAATGTTTTAATTAGCATGACATGAGCGCCATCACCCAGATACAAGTGGCTTGGTAGGTTTGAATTGTGCACTCTAGAGTGTGGCTTGCTCATGAGTACCATCTTTCCTGTTCTGTGGTCTTTTTTATAAGCTTGTGCATTAACGCACACATAGTCCTCACAAGATTTAGTCAGTCGCTGACTGTTGTGCTCTTGCACTTGGTTATTTGTTGGAAATACTGTATGTGCAATGCTGAACTTTCCTCACCTGTTTCTCTTGCTTTCAAAAGAGCAATGTCTGTTTGGGAAAGAGGAGTTTCTTTCTTGTGTGTTCTCAAATGATTCAGCAAATGAGCAAACTCTATGTCTTTCTGTCTGACAACAGCTGTCAATTCAACTGTTAGGGTTTCTTTTTTTCACCTCTGGCCCTCACCATCTCGAGATCAGTCCCCTTGTGTCACCCAGATGTCTGGGGGTGAGTCGCAGAAAAAAGAAAGGAACCCCACAATCTTTATTCGCAAGTCCCCCCTGAGATGAGAGTACACAGGGGTTTTATTATATATATATATATATATATGTGTGTGTGTGTGTGAGTGAAACCTTGGCTCAGTCATGTCATATTAAACAAAGACTATGTTTAGTCTAACAAAGAAGTGTCTTCTCCACTGGACGAAGGTCAGGTTACACAGGAATAGTTTAAAATCACTGTTCTAGTATATGTAAGTTCTAAAATATTAAAATCATAAAGTCTTAACACCTTGTGCAGCAATAAGGCTAATATAAAATCTATAAAACTAACATGAATCACTTAATGCAGCTTTAAATCTAACATTCAATCATTTCAATACTGAAGAGACTAGTTAAATCTAACAATCCTAAATCACGTGTAGCTATAAAACTAACTTAAATCATGGCTTTAAATCTAACTTTTAATCCCAAATACACGTTGGATATGCAGTTGTGGGTGTGTGGGTCGTAGGATGTCAGACTATGGTGTGATGGTATGATGACGTAGGTCAGTAAACCTTGGACTGAGCAAAACATCTTAATTCCATCAATATGTATGTGTGAGTGAAAATATATCCTGTATACATTTCATATTAGCAGATGTTCTAACAGATATCAACATTTACGCACAACCTTAGGTCAGAGATAGCACAGGGCAATATATTCTGATAGAATGTTCCAAAAGATATCAATATTACATCTCGAGCAATGTGTCTAGCTTAGACAGAAGGTCACACAGTAACTTGGTCAAGTTACACAGGAGACAGAAGAATTCAATGCCTTCTAGCTGAAATAGTAAAATAGTGTTCGGGTTTTGCTGGGATTCGAACCTGGTTCACTGGTGTGATAATCCAGCAAACCCCCACTAGGCCGATGACTCAAATGCAGAGGCGTGAGTAGAAAAAGTATCAAAAGGTTTATTTACAATATTTACAATCCAAAGCAAAAACAAAAGTATAATCCAAACGCTCAGAAGATAACCGGAAAAAAAAGTTCAAAGAAACAAAGAGCCAAAAAACCAGAAAAGAAGAGGTAAAAATACAAACATTCAGAGGATCCAAAATGGTAAACACAAAGTCCAAAAAGTCCAAAAGAAAGCAAAGTACAAAAACCACAAAGACACGGGCAAGGAAATCGGAACAGAGGTTACTAGAGCTAAACATAACAGCACAAAGACTCCATGACAAGAGGCCTGAACTCAGGGGTATAAATACACAAACTAATTAAGGACAGGGCGGGGCAGGAAACAGGCAATAAGACAAAAACAAAACACAGAACACAGTGGTGACCTCTAGAGGCCCAAAACAAACATGGCCAGAAAAGGAAATAACAGTGGCTTCTAGAGGCCAAAACAGTCCCAGTCCTAACAAATAGAACAGAACAGAACAATATTAAGAATAAATCCTTACAATTTTGTCACTAAATAAATTACTGCCTTCTTGGTCAAGAATAAATACTTACAATTATTTATCCTTACAAAGGAATAAAACCTTACATCAACGACAGAAAAATTGTTCCACAAGTTTATCCCTTCAGTGTCCACATACACTGGTTTACCTCGCACTGGCCCAAGCTGAAAGTGGTCCCCAACTGCAATCACACTGACATTGCCAAATGGTGAAAAACTAGCTGTTTGTTTAATTTGTCTAAGCCGGCCATGAATATATGTTAGCAATTTGTGATCTACCATGGAAATTTCGTCGATTATTAAAATTTGTAATTGTCCTAATGTTGATTGTGGTGTGTTAAGCTTTTCTTCACCAAGAGGAGTATATGGCAGCTTAACATCTGTTCCTATAGAAAGCGCACTGTGGATTGTGGCAGCTTTCAAATTGTAAGCTGCAATACCAGTTGGCGCAATCAATAGCACACAGACTGCATCAGGATTATGGGTGTTCCTGCTTAAAAGTCTATTAGCTTCATACTGTATGACTCTAATTAAATGACTTTTGCCTGTTCCAGCACCACCTGTAACAAAAACATGAAATGGTGGTGGTCCTTCTCCCTGAATTCTACCTAAACACCACTGTCTGATTTTGTTGAAAACTGCTCTGTGTGTCATTTAGGGATCATATCAAAGCCAATCCATCTGCTCTAGAAAGCCCATTTTTTTTGCTTTTCCACATGCAAGTTCTTTTCATTTCCATCAGTCAAATCTGGTATGTCTTCAACAGGGTCTTCCACCTCCACTAACTGAGCTTATTCAATTTGTAATTGCTGACATTCTAAGGCCCTGTCCACACGGCAACGGATTCAGGTGAATCCGATAAAATTGTTTATCGTTTTGGCCTGTCGTCCACACGGCACCGGCGTTTTGGGTGCCCCAAAACGAAATCTTTTGAGAACGGGTTCCAGAGTGGAAAGATCTGGCAACGGCGCCATTGCGAAGTCGTCTGGATGAGTAGAACAGATTTGTTTACGATGACGTCACAACCACATGTGTTTCACACCGGGTAGAAGTGTAACCAACTCGATGCGAGTTGTCAACAAATCCTATAACTTGGTTCATGAAACGCACTTACAAAATATTTTCACTGTGAATATTTATTGTGTAATGGTGCAAAGTGATAGAGAGAGAGAGAGAGAGAGAATAGCCCTTAGGGCAAAGTCAATCCCGTCAGCAAAAATAGGGGAAAAAAAAGGAGCGATCTCACCTCTTCAGATGTTGGTTTAAGTCCTACAATACATTCCTCAAAAAGGGCATAGAAGAACAAATTAATCCATCAACGTGTAGCATTCAATTTATTCCGGACCATTAAAGATGCCGCCTTCCGCGTAGAACCATACGTCATCCTCGCCGCCATATTGGATGGGTCAAAGCAGAGACTAAAGATGCCTCATTCATGTGCTGCGTTTAACTGTACCAACAGGTTTGCCGTCCAAACGAGATCACATGGGATTACCTTTCACAGGTGAGACTGGAAAAATACTTTTCATTGTATTTGGTCATTATAATGTAATTTTACGAAAAGATTTTTCTGACTTTGTGGCTAATATGAAGTCTCGCGCATAATAGTTTATGCACACGCGTCCTTACTTCTTCTATTGTTCTGGTGTCTCCGAAGGGACCGTCTTACAGCGCCCCTAGAGGTGTGGCATGTGTATTGCATCGTTTTCAGCAAGCGTTGCGTTGCCATATGTACCTGATATTTTACTGATCCGTTGCCCATGTGGACGCGATATTTTTTTTAATAACATCTCGTTGCCGTTGTCGTGTGGATGTAGCCTAAGTGCTCCATCTCTTGTTCAGGACATAATTGACCCCATGCATCTTCCAGTAAGCCATTGAATTGTTCTTCAGCTAACTGCAGTAAATCTGCATCTACCTCAAATCTCATCCTATTGTGGTCAACAATTTCTTTAACAGACTGCAGCTTACCATCTGCATAACAAACATGTCCATTATTATAAAAGTCCTTAAATCTTTCATAGCCTGGTGGTTTTAATTGCATGTCCAATTTATATGGAAGAAATAACTGCAACATTGTTTGATGAAATTTTTCTGGGTCTTTTGTTGCAGAAAAGTAAGCATAGCGTATAGCAGCTGGTGCTGTACGTGTTCTGCGCAAGATACTGGTATATCCTAAATCATTCTTCAATTTAACCTTATTTGCTGACTTCTCATTTGCTGACAGAATGCGGAACTCTGATGCAAAAGTTGCTAAACACATCTGATCAAACACATCTTCATCTGGTCTGTTCTTGTACCTATCAACAATGCTGGTCATCCACATGTCATCTGTGGACAAACCTTGACTTTCTGCACGGCCTCTAAAAACAGTTAATGGCAGGCTCATTTTCACAACATTGTCTCCTGTTGGTATAAATACCACTGTGGCAGCGGGGGCGTGGTCAAGCGCCGGTCTGTGACAGGAGGGCGGAGTCAGGGAAGGTAAGTGGCAGAATCACTACACCTGAGAGCAATTAACCTGTGTTTGTGTGTCTTCCCAGTGACCGCGCCCTATATGAGGAGGGAGAGCGAGAGCGGAAGGAGCTCATCCCTGAACCAGACGCAGGTTGTGTGTGTGTCTGTGCGTGATTGATTATTGTTAGACTGAAAAGTGTGGCAATAAAGCCAAGTTATAAACCTGATCTCTGTCCTGCCGTCCTCTGTGCTCCACCCACACATAGGGAGTCCTACAACCACTTTACGGGAACATTCTTTTAAGTGCATATTTGTCGAGCTGTAGACTGCCTCCTGTGCACTGACATCACAGTTGTGCAAATAGACACTGCCTAACTTCTTCAAAGCACTTTTTGCATCAAGGTTTTTGTTTTTAGATGCTTCTCTTTGCGCATTACCTAGAAATAGTCCCATTTCTCTTTCTGCTTTAGAAATGTATGAAATGATGTACACAACACATGCGTATGCATCCACAACATACTGAATATCCATGTTAGCATTCCAACACTTCAAAAGGGGCTTACTGTACTGGTTGACCCAAACTTCTCCTGGCTGTCTTTTTATTACAATTTGTGTTTTTCTCCCTAATGTTTCATTAGCCAGCTGGTAATCTTCCTGGGTAATTCCTAAAGAGTTGAACAACTCATGAACAGATGAATAACTTTTAGCTTCATCTGCAATGGCTTTTTTTGACATCTCCCAAAATAGCTTCAGCTACATCCTTACGCATCTTATTGTTATTATCTTTAGAACATTCACATGCCTCTCCTAGTGGACATTTGCATGGGTCATGACCCTCACTCTGATGTTCATGGTCCTCCTTTTTACGACATATAAATGTGCGAGTAGATGGGGGACGAGGAAAATTAAACCTGTAAACTGTGCTTTTCTTTTTACATGTTTTTGCGTGCCTTTTGCTATGCTGTTGCACAGTTGACACAATGTCCAATAATTCATTGTCATCAGATGGCAACTCACATGTTACATATTTGTCAACAAATTCTACTACTTCACTGTCTGTATTTTTGTCTATTTGTGGTGCATTCTCAATCCAAAACAAACAATGAGCATGTGGAGAACCCCGCTGTTGAAACTTTACACGGTAGAAGTAATCCAATATTTTTCCAATTGGGTGAGAAGGAGACATAAAGACATCCTTCAAAAAACAATGCCACCTGAAGTCGAACATTCGTGCGGCAGTAACAGGGTTGTGTCTTAACATTTCACACTTGTCAGTCCATTTCAATGTCTCAACACTTCCCTGTCTACCTTCCTGTTGCATAATACTATACAACAAGTTTGTCCAACGCATATCAGCTGATGAAAATGAACAGAACCATGATGGGATACCTAAATTTTTATTAAAGCAAATAAATCTTTCTGTACACCTTGTCAGAAAGCAGGAGTTCCACGTATAGGTTTCAAGAACCTGTATCCTTCATCATGTTGAAGTAACTTGTTCAATGCGTCCCCATATTTTAACATGTCAAGTCCAATTTTACTGGCTTTAGTCTCTCCCTTTGCCTTTCGCAAGGCTATGGATACATTTGATACAACTTGTTCAATTTCAGACAAATATTGAGCATAGAAGATATATTCAACATTGTTAGCAAATCTGCCATCTGCATTCAAAATCCTCATGTTGAAATACCTAGACAAAGGTCAGTCTGTCTTTTCTAGCATCACTATATGTATGACACCCTTCTGGGAACAATACAGGAAAACACTTAGCCTCGTTTGATTGGTCTACAAGCATTTTGACCAGGCTGTTCCCCTCAGCCAGAGCAAGATTCAAAATACTGTCAAAATATTGGTCCAAAACTTCCTGTCCAATATCAACTGGCTGGAGACAAGTATCCATGTACATGCAGTGTTGCTGCCTGTCATGCAAAAGCTCATCTTCGTTGTCACCTGGAGCTGGTTCTACACTATCTGTTTCTTGATTATCCAGTTCATCATCTACAGCAGGGGTCACCAAACTTTTTTCTCTGGGGGCCACATTGTCATTCCTGACTGTGATGGGGGGCCGGGGTCGGGTCAGCTATATAACATAGAATTGTATGACCCAGACAAATATGACCACCAGCAGGCCTCATTGTGTAGTAGAGATTACTAGCCTGGCACAGCCATCCCCACTACTATATCCACACTACTATATCAACACTTGATTCCTGGCACATATGTTTCTCTTTACTAGTGGTTTGCAAAAGTAGTAATTGAGTCTTCACACTTTGTTTTAATTTGAAATACCACAGATATTCCATTTATTTATTTTCTAATAAAAATAACATCAAAGCTGTCAAGGTAAGAAACATCTGCCTAGTTGAGGTGATTGACACAAAGGTGAGTGGAAAATTATAAATTGTAGGTAGGCCTGTTGATATTATTAATAATATTAATAATAATTGTGTGCAGCACTTAATAAAGGTCAAATAAATAGGCCTATGAAATAAATACATTTAAAAAACAGTGAAATTATAATAATATGAGCAATAGATCACAGCAGTTGTGCTGTGTCCTGCACGTCATTGCTCTCATCCATGGCCAAAGCAAAAAAACTCGAATTCTGACGCTCTCTCATTCAGCTGGTCATACACGTTGTCCCCTAAATCTTTGGTTTGCCTGGTCATAGCAGGTGCGGAGAGACTCACCGCGTTGAGCACATCCTTCTTGTCGGGACACACCTCCTCGGCCACAGCAAGCATGCATACTTTAACAAAGTCCCCATCAGTAAACGGCTTTCCATGGGTAGCTAGTAGGTGAGCTACCTTATAGCTAGCTCGGACAGCAGCCTGGTTGATCTGGGTTTGGCGAAGGAATACATTCTGTTGTGCAGCCAGTCCGCATTTCATCCTCCGAATCCTGTCTTCTCTTGTTTGCCCTCGCAAACTAGCATACTCTTTGTGGCGGGTTTTGTAGTGACGACGCAGATTATATTCTTTGAAAACCGACACACTTTCTTTACATACAAGACAAACTGCACGGTCCTTACACTGAATGAAAAAATAATCGGTGGTCCACTGTTCTTTAAAAACTCTGCACTTTCTGTCGACTTTTCGCTTACCGCTAGCCATTTTGCTGTCCTGAACACTGACAGTTCTCTGCGCATGCGCTGCCTGTCACTGCTTGATCACGAGCATATGACGAAAATTCGGAAAATATGAATGGTTCATAAATATCAATTTTAATTGATAAAATCAACAAAATATAAGATGCAGACATTATTATTTGCCAAAAAGCAATTTAAAAAAATAGGCCATGACCACTTTTGGGGATTGCCTCATAGGGCCAGTTCAAGTGGTGGGGGACAGAGGGGCTGGGGGGCCGGTCAAAGGGGGGTGGCAGGCCGGAGTCAGCCCGCGGGCCGTAGTTTGATGCCCCCTGATCTACAGCATCCTTTGAGAAAACATTCAACCAGTCTTCACTGAACTGTATATCTTCATAATATTTGTTGTTCTGTTTTAGATATCTTAATGCTTGGTGAACATGCTACATATTCACATACTCATATTTGTAATGTCCTTTGTAAGTCAGTTTTCTTTTGAGTTTTACACGCAAAAGAGAGTGGTCAACATCTGAACGTGACAAAACATTTGTGGTTTCAACAATGTTTGCAGGAACACATGTAACTGGACCATGAACTCCATTTTGACCACCTTTAGGTAATGCTAACAACTTCATGAAGGGAATGTGTAAAGCAATCAAATGTTGTTCTAGATTATTTAAACAACTTAGTTCTGAGGCTATGGCTGATAAAGATAAACTGTTATGCACACTTTCTGGAGGCATTTAACTTCTTCTTAATTTGGTATCACAGGTATGGCAGATCCACAACTGACTTCTACATGAGCCTACCAAGCGCATTCAAGAACACACCCTTCATCACATTTATGTAAATAGTCTTCAGTAATGCAGTTTTCTGCAATTAAACTAATTTCTTATGTCTTTGTGTATACACTTTCGACACAGTCTTTTACCTGATGCTTGAAAAGCAAGCGGTGGCATACACAGCACACATAATTGGGACTTTCCTTTACTTTATCCAAAAATGTAGACATAACATTTTTAAATAACTTCTGACTTGTCAAATGTTGTTGCCTTTGGTTATGATTGTACTTTTTCAGTTTTTCACGATGTTGGACATTTGTCCTATACTTCACTTTGCTAGCTTTTTTCACTGCACTCCTATGCAAAGCATTTTCTTGATACTTCATTTTGCTGGCTATTTTCTTGATACTCCATTTTGCTGGCTTTTTTCTTGATACTCCTATGCAAAGCATTTTCTTGACACTTCACCTTGCTTGCTTTCTTCACTGCAGACCTATGCAAAGCATTAACTCTATACTTCACCTTGCTATATTCTTTGACTGCAAATCGATGCAAAGCATTCTCGATACTTTGCCTTGCTCGATTCTTTGACAGCAGATCCAGAGCCTAATCTAGGAATTTGAAAACAGGGGACAGATCCCTCACTAGTTGTAGAAACAGGGGACAGAAAATATTAACATGGGTAAAAATATCCTTCATTTGTTCCAGTTAGTGGGGACAGAAAAATAAGTAATACATTGGTAGATATTTTCAAGAGTACATCTATAAACAGAACAGTTTTATTAATAAAACTAAATACATGTAACAAACATTCATATCAGATGTTAATCTATATAATATCATAATTATGGCACTATACATATCCTTTAATACAGTGATATGAAAACCATATCAGCAAACACTTATCCACAGTTTATAGTATTGCACAAACATTATGATCAGATCTGAACTTTAAAAATGTAAAGATTTTAGATCAAAAACTATATGAAGAATTATATACTGCAAAACCTTACAAATATGACTAGTTTTCTGTTATATGACTAGGTTACTGTTTTACTATAAATCATGTGACTAGCCTATTTTTACCAATTTGACCACCAGTAGTATAATGTTGCATTTCAAATATGACTAGGTTAATATTGCATATCAAATATGACTAGGTTAATATTACATCATTTGATATAGTTAAGTCTAAAATCCATGTAGTCTTGCCACTATTAATTACTAATAAGATGAAAAAAATCTGACTTTCTGAATAAAATCACTATCAAATATTTAAAAATGCTATCATATTTGTTTTGTTCAGACCACCTTTCATGAAAGTGAAAAACATTAAACAATCTACCTATGTTTAAACTAGATTTTGACATAAATGACTGGAGATAATCTCAAAATTCAGACTTCCTAAAAAGTATATAATCTCTATCATTTACAATCTTACAGTACCTACAATTACACAAGAACAGATTAAATATATTTCATAATATTTTTAAATAAAACTTACATAATACCAAACATTATCAAACTAATTGTATGTTGGCATTAGGAAAATAATATCAAATTCAAACTTCAAAAACCATTATCAATCAGATGACTTAGTATGTCTTCACACTGTCATATAATTACTCTAAGACCATATTTGTACACAAACTTATATATGTCTTATATATCAACTAAGCACCTTTACTATTTGAATATGATTAATAACATAATACTAAACTGAATTAAGCAAATTACTCCCAAAAAACAACAACTAGCATTCATGTAGAACTTATCTTTAAACTAGTTTTTGACATAGATGACTAGAGATAATCCCAAAATTCAGACTTCCTAAACAGTATATTATCATGATAATCTCTTATTATTTACAGTAATGTTACAGTACCTACCATTATACAAGAACAGATTAAATCTATTTCATAATATCTTGTATCGGGTTGTGTAATGTCAGCTGGATTAGTATCTGTCACTTCTGTGTCTTCGTTTTGTTTCCTTTTATCGTCCAAAGGTCTTTCAACGTGACCACGCGTTTTGACATTGTTATGTTTGGCTGAGACAGAACGATATGCTATGTGCTTTTGGGTATTTTTAAAACACTTCACACGATTGGTTGAGATACACTGTCTTCCAGTTCAGTGACCAATGATATAATAGTTCACAAAACTGTTTTACCCGCTAAATAAACCATTCAGAATACTTCGGTCCTTTCCGATATTTTCCGATTGGTGTGTAAACAACGCTATATTTACCGCAGTGCTTGCTAGCTGGTGCTGACAAATTGATACGCACAAGATTCAGTAAAACGCGACTACACGCTCTCTACTTATAAATGCGTGACAAAATGAATAGATACGCGATATCACTCTCATGCCCAAAGAGTGGATGTGCGACAGACAGATAAAAACCGCGTATTATCGCGTATTACGCGCCCTAGATTAGGCTCTGAGATCTATACATCAAATTATGTTGATATTTCAATTAATTGGCCTCTGTCTTTGCTTTTCTGAGTTCTGCACTGTCACAGTAACGCTTTCTTTGAAGAGTACGCTTCCTCCTTCTTACGCTTTCAAGGTACCAATCATTATAAATGCTAGGCCAAAAAAAATTTAATACTTTGTTTAGGGTTTCATGCTGTTTTGAGTTTGGCTCGGTAGGTAGGGATTTATTTTATTTATTTTATTTTTTTTGAGAGATGATAAAATAGGGTCGGGTTTTAGAATTTTTTTTTTACCCATCGAGATTTCCCGGCAGCCAATTCATAGTATTCCCAATTCATAGTATAGTATTCATAGTAATAGACCACCTTACCTGGCAACTTTTTTGCTGGGCAGAGAATAATTAGCATGATGGGATGTAGCTTTCATCATGATATCAAATGCATTGGTTCGTGCTATCTTGTTTGAGGGTTCAGCAGCTGCTTCAGAATCATTTTGTATACATTTCAATTTCAAAACTTTTAGATTCTTGAAAACACCGAACACATTTTTGAGTGGCTGTCTGTACATTTGGTCAGTGTTATCCAAAGTTGTCCATGGCCCTTTAGCTGATTCTGACATCGATATCTCCAGATTTGTTGTTGACAAACATGCAAAGTCAGATTCAATATCTTCAAATGTTTTACGGGTATCCAAAACATGAAATATGTTCAATCCTCCTCCGTGTTTGCAAGAATCTTGTAAAATATTGACAACAACATTCTCAGCATCCATCATGGCGTCCATCTTCTCGCGCTAGCAACAGCAACTTCCCGTCTCGTATATAACGTGGACGCTGATTGGTTGGTGCACTGGAACAGCTTCAATATGGCGCCGGCGATATTCCAGTCTAACTTTGGTGAAATGTTTGATAAGCATTTCGTTTTTATTTGTCAACATGTATATATTTTAGAAAATCTGATAAAATAGTTAGATTTGCCAGCTAATTTCAGTGTCGGTCGGGAAACCCGAAACAGAAATTTTTTTTTTCATATTTTGGCATTTAGACATGCACAGTCAGCTCCATTTCAATGGGTTGGTCGGGAAACCCGAAACAAAGGTAATTTTTTTTTGGCCCTATTTCTCATCTCATCTCATCTCTAGCCGCTTTATCCTGTTCTACAGGGTCGCAGGCAAGCTGGAGCCTATCCCAGCTGACTATGGGCGAAAGGCGGGGTACACCCTGGACAAGTCGCCAGGTCATCACAGGGCTGACACATAGACACAGACAACCATTCACCCTCACACCTATGGTCAATTTAGAGTCACCAGTTAACCTAACCTGCGTGTCTTTGGACTGTGGGGGAAACCGGAGCACCCGGAGGAAACCCACGTGGACACAGGGAGAACATGCAAACTCCACACAGAAAGGCCCTCGCCGGCCACGGGGCTCGAACCCGGACCTTCTTGCTGTGAGGCGACAGTGCTAACCACTACACCACCATGCTGCCCGGCCCTATTTCTTTCATCTTTATTGGTTGACACCATCTGAACATACACTGGCTCATCAAGACTTGTTTCCATGTGACCCTGTTTTACTGCTCTTTCACTCTGGACATTCACTGGCTCGTTGATATTTGCTTCCATGTGACTGCATTTAACTCCACTTTGTCTTGTTTGCATGCCCTGTCTTTCTGTTGAAAGTTTGCACAGACTAATACACCCTTGCCTATCTAAATCTTTAACACAAACAACAACATTATAATGGCTGTCATTACAATGAGCCAAATATATGCCAGGAATTGAATGTGTACTCTGAACACATCTATATGACAGCCACCGCTCCCTGCTGTATGTGTGGATATCCACTCCTAAAAGATTAGCCATCATCTGAATTTCGACCTCTGTTGCCCATGCATTGACAAATCTAATTCTGGACTTTTCAATATAATCTGAAACACACCTATACTCCTTTCTTAAATATGGTGCACACACATCCTCGTTATGTTCCACATATTTCACTACAGCAAGTCGTAACTTTCTGTGACCCACTGATCACATGACAAATTGCGCGGAAAAAACAATTGCCATCTCCAACCATAGTAGATGTTTGACATGGAAGACCCAATGGTGTGTTATTCTCCTCAATTTCCTCCTCATCACCTTCAAACTCTACATTGAATTTCTCACACAAAGTTGCTGCACCTGCCTTAGAAATAGGCTTAAAACATGTCACACTTGTTGGCAACTCCGTAATAAACAAACATCACATCTTCTTCCATGTTTTGCACTTTATCGCCATCATGATCATCCCTGTCAAGCACCTCTATGTTGGCCTGATATTCTCTTTCAACACTTAACTCCTTCAAACTGCCAATACTCAGTACATCTGCATCCACAGAATGCTGTTGATTGCTGATAATAGCATCTTGCACACAAACATCACTGTCATACCTTTCTGCATTGGTGTCAATGCTACAGTACTGTTGTGATTCCACTCCATCATGCTGTCATCCTTCAATGTGTTTACACACTCTGATAGAACAGTTATATTCCACAAAGCCACAACTTCTACACCACATAGCTCAAATCGCTTGTCAGTGCCTAAAGATGAAGAAAGGCAATGGATGTGTGTGTGCACATCTGTCAAAGACTTAAAGTACAACACAATGCTTGCTCCAGAACCATCAACAATACCAGCAGAATTGCGTGAATGTGAATCAAGAAAAGCAAACTGATCTTTATCGCTAATAATCGCAAAAGTACTGTTATACATTGTCAAAAAACACTTGTCAAATTTCTGAAAGATACATTGTAAACCATCGAATAAACTCATATCAACTCCTGCCCTGATACTGTCTCCATCATTCACCCCATCTCACCTGATACATCACAATATGTACCGTACTGGCACAAAAAATTATGCCCCTTTATCACAACCTCTGCTGGCAAGTCTGTTACACTGAGCCAATGATTTTTCTTGTCACTAACATGACCCGATTCCCATAAATTAGAATACAGTGACTCGCCCATTACAACCACCTCATCTAATGTTTCTGAATTCCAAGTCAAAACACTGTGCAAATTTTGTAATGCCATACCTACAAGACTCACTGCCATACACTGCTTTCCAGCATGACGAAATTGAGCATGGCCTTGATGAAAGCTTCCATGTATTGCATGCAAATGACTCACACCTGAACCACTAGTGCAGCCATGTCTGACATCGCTGCAACCAACATCATCACTGGCAGCAACAGGCTGTGACGGTAAATGACTGATACCTGGACCACTAGTGCAGCCATGTTTAACATCACTGCAACCAGCATCAATACTGGCAGCAACAGATTGTGACAGACCAACTTCAACTTCAATGCCAAAAACACTGTAATGATTAGCGTTCAATGATTCAGCCAGATTATCAATATGCGGCATTAGATCATTAAAATTTGTGTTAAACACAATGCAACCTGTGCCTATCTCTGCTGACAATCCACGAGAATCCCGAATGTTTGGATCCACAACCACAAAATACTCCTCATGGTGTGTGATCACACACACCTGTTCATGAAGATTTAATAAGCATGCGCCATGACTTAACAACTTTTCCTGAATAACTTTCTCTAAACCTACAGCCACCGTAACATCACCAGAAACATCAGAATCTATAGACACACTGCAGTTTCTATCAAAGAAAATGCACTGTCCCAACAATTTTGTTAAATTGCACTTTCCCATGAATTCATTCAATTCCTGTTCATTTGAACGCTGTGCCTCTGAAGGATTCACCTTCACAAGCTGATGTCTGTCACTGCACACCTCATCCACCACATCTCCCGTCCAGTTGCACACCGGAGCAATATGATGTCTGGCTAAAGCTGCAATGCTGCATGCTATACAATTCACAGAACCTTTCCTCTGACTTTTATCTCTCACAACATTTCCACAAACAATTCCTGCCGGCAACGGCTCAGAACACACAAGGTAAAGAAGAACCATCGTTCTTACTTTTTCATTGTGCTGGCGCATGTCTCATCTTGTGTCTCCGTAATTTCGGCATGGCACTGCAATAAAAAAAAAAGGAATCAGGAATTATAGCATTCACTTATACTTGATATGCAGTAACAAAAGCTTTAAAGGGATATGCCACCATTTGGGGAAATACACTCATTTTCCACCTGCCCTCAAGTTAAACTGTTGCACACCGGAGCAATTTAGACTTATATAGACCTTTGCTTTCAGGATCTGGTGTGACCCCCTTGTGCAGCAATAATTGCAATTAAACGTTTCCGGTAACTGTTGATCAGTCCTGCACACTGGCTTGGAGGAGTTTTAGCCCATTCCTCCATACAGAACAGCTTCAACTCTGGGATATTGGTGGGTTTCCTCACATAAACTGCTCACTTCAGGTCCTTCCACAACATTTCGATTGGATTAAGGTCAGGACTTTGACTTGGCCATTCCAAAACATTAACTTTATTCTTCTTTAACCATTCTTTGGTAGAACAACTTGTGTGCTTAGGGTCGTTGTCTTGCTGCATGTCCCACCTTCTCTTGAGATTCAGTTCATGGACAGGTGTCCTGACATTTTCCTTTAGAATTCACTGGTATAATTCAGAATTCATTGTTCCATCAATGATGGCAAGCCGTCCTGGCACAGACACAGCAAAACAGGCCCAAACCATGATACTCCCACCACCATGTTTCACAGATGAAATAAGGTTCTTATGCTGGAATGCAGTGTTTTCCTTACTCCAAACATGACGCTTCTCATTTAAACCAAAAAGTTGTATTTTGGTCTCAGCCATCCACAAAACATTTTTCCAATAGCCTTCTGGCTTGTCCACATGCTCTTTAGCAAACTGCAGATGAGCAGCAATGTTCTTTTTGGAGAGCAGTGGCTTTCTCCTTGCAACCCTGCCATGCACACCATTGTTGTTCAGTGTTCTCCTGATGGTGGACTCATGAACATTAACATTAGCCAATGTGAGAATGGCCTTCAGTTGCTTAGAAGTTATCCTGGGGTCCTTTGTGACCTCGCTGACTATTACATGCCTTGCTCTTGGAGTGATCTTTGTTGATCGACCACTCCTGGGGAGGGTAACAATGGTCTTGAATTTCCTCCATTTGTACACAATCTGTCTGACTGTGGATTGGTGGAGTCCAAACTCTTTACAGATGGTTTTGTAACCTTTGCCAGCCTGGTGAGCATCAACAACGCTTTTTCTGAGATCCTCAGAAATCTCCTTTGTTCGTGCCATGATACACTTCCACAAACATGTGTTGTGAAGATCAGACTTTAATAGATCCCTGTTCTTTAAATAAAACAGGGTGCCCACTCACACCTGATTGTCATCCCATTGATTGAAAACACCTGACTCTAATTTCACCTTCAAATTAACTGCTAATCCTAGAGGTTCACATACTTTTGCCACTCACAGATATGTAATATTGGATCATTTTCCTCAATAAATAAATGACCAAGTATAATATTTTTGTCTCATTTGTTTAACTGGGTTCTCTTTGTCTACTTTTAGGACTTGTGTGAAAATCTGATGGTGTTTTCGGTCATATTTATGCAGAAATATAGGAAATTCTAAAAGGTTCACAAACTTTCAAGCACCACTGTACTTCTTGTTTCACACAAATGCCACTTAGTCTACATTAATATGGCTTCACTATACTGAAACTAGACCATACAAACACAGACTTTACCAATCCCAGTTACAAGGAACAGCCTAGTAATTTAATGTATCCATCTCATTTATCAAATAGTTCATTGCATAACATGTAACTACTCCCAACTCAGACCTGTATTCAAGACACTCCCCCCTCCCTTTACACACATTTGCAAGTTTTTGAACTTTCATAAATTAAGCTAGCCTGGCAAGCCAGACTAAATGTAAATATTTAGTCTGGCCTCGATCCGTAGACGTTGCCGAAGCGGGTAGGAGGAACAAACCGCTGTCTTTCAAACTGTCTCTGTGCGTATAGGCCAACGCTCTGACCAATCAGTGCAACAGTGACTGTGACGTAGTCAGAGCGACAGAAAGCAGTGGGGGAGGCCTTGAAATTAAATAATTTTTCAAAATGCGTATTAATTAATAAACAGGTTCTAGATATTAAGAAGTTTGGAGATAATGACCACAAGTTTGGAGTCTGTACCACATACACATTTTTTCCAAGTGTTTTTCAAGGGTTTGCTTAAACTGTTTTTGAGAGTTTTTATTTAGTGGTGTTTGGTGAAATAATTTCCCTTAAATTTAAAATAACGGGAAAATAAGAAACAATCAAAAAGTAATGTTTCAAAGCTGTTTATTAATTCTTCGTACTGCACAAACTAGCCCATCCTTTTGGCTACGAGCGGAGCCAGCTGGTAGATCAGACTTTTGCCATAGCCGGTCGGCAAAACAGCGAAAACGTCCTTCTTGAAAAGGAATGAGCGGAGAGCCTCTTCCTGCTCATGTTTCAACGAAAACTCCAAGTCTAATTCTTCTAAAACTGATTCCAAAGCGGAGTCAAACACGTGCTGTTCACTAGCCCGTAGCCATCTTTCCTGTTGCGCTTTCTCCAGTGTCGCGCAGCTTTGTCATCACTCCTGCAAAAGCCCGCCCAAAGAATCCAAACAAAAACCTTGCGTTGTGATTGGCGGGCACGATTTGATGCCCGGGGTGTTTTTGTTTATATGGTGCGAGGCTAGACATTTGCTAGGCAAAAAATATTTTTGGCTGCTAGGCGGTTGGGTCTAGTTTACTAGGCTAAAATTAAGCTGAACTTAACTCTATGCAAAACAAGTTAAAAAGACATTAAACCAGACAATTTTACTTTACTCCTCAAAATACAACACAACAAAATGGCTCAAATTGATAACATTTTGAACATAAAGCCAATTCTAAACTAAGCCCTTCTTTCAAATAAAGTTGAAACGCGTTAATCCAAGCACTTTACCCCCCCATCCAATTTGCTACCTATTCACATGTCCTTTGTTCCACAGATTACTTTCCACTTCACAAAAAATATAAAAATTGTATAACTAGATAGCTATTTTGTAGATTTTATTAAACCACACAAAGAACACAAAAAGTTGCATCCCTAATTAAAAACACAATTACAAAAGAATTCACCACATCTATATGAACCTTTAAATGAAATCACACTAGTAGCCTATGGCCCAAAATAACCTCCCTCAGTCACACAGTCCATCTCACTCCCCAGTTGTACTAACTAACCTTAACTTAAATTTAGACCCAGATTTCACAATCATTTATTTGTCACAATAGTTTTTGTAATAATTATGTAATAATTATTTCAAAACACTAAATAACTCAGGGGCGGCACGGTGGTGTAGTGGTTAGCGCTGTCGCCTCACAGCAAGAAGGTCCGGGTTCGAGCCCCGTGGCCGGCGAGGGCCTTTCTGTGTGGAGTTTGCATGTTCTCCCCGTGTCCGCGTGGGTTTCCTCCGGGTGCTCCGGTTTCCCCCACAGTCCAAAGACATGCAGGTTAGGTTAACTGGTGACTCTAAATTGACCGTAGGTGTGAATGTGAGTGTGAATGGTTGTCTGTGTCTATGTGTCAGCCCTGTGATGACCTGGCGACTTGTCCAGGGTGTACCCCGCCTTTCGCCTGTAGTCAGCTGGGATAGGCTCCAGCTTGCCTGCGACCCTGTAGAACAGGATAAAGCGGCTAGAGATAATGAGATGAGACTAAATAACTCATACTTAGTTTTGAGATTCATTGTACATTTATGTTAAAATAAATTCTCACTCAATTAAAAAAAATACTTTTTTTGCAAAAATAGCCTACGCTTGTATATCTGCACAAATAAAACTCTAAATATACAGCAATCCTCAACAAAACATCATAGTAGGCTAATAACACTTTGACAATAAACCTAGATCTAAATAAAACCCTATGCCTATACTTTCAACCACAACCACCAAACAAATATTAAATATTGAACAAAGAAATAATCTCCTTCTTCTCTCTTTTAGTAGTAGTCTTGCAGATGTATTCCACAGAAGTAGTCTTGCAGATCCCAAAGTGATATTTCGTGTCAGTGTAGGTTGAATTGGGATTAATTAAATTATAAATTATGTAATAATTGATAATTGAATTAATCAATTTATAAATAAAGATCAGTCTCATAAAATCTTAAATTATTAATCTTAATACTCACCGTGAATGGTTACATTCAAGATTAATGGTAGCTCTGCATTAGATGGGAAACCCAGTTGTATACAAAAGCTAAATTTTTGAAGGAAAAAGGAGTTCTAAATAGTTGACCTTGTGAATAAACAACAGGAACAAGTAAAATGTAATTCAATTTGATTAGCTTTTATTTGTCTACTACTCACTAATAATAATCTCACAAAATACATTCAACGTCGGGCAAAGGTAATAACAAGACAAAACAATGGAACAATTACACCTGGATCATAGATTTGAGGGGAAGAGAGAGAGAAAGAGATAGGAAAAGAGAATCCCTTGTGTGTGCGTGTGTGTGTGTGTATGTGTGTGAGAGAGACTGGGGCAAGCCGATGCGTGCGTGTGTGTAGGTGTGTATGTATCTGTGGTAGTGGTGTGTCGTTCACGAACGAACCGTTCTTTTTGAACGAGTCTTCGAAGTGAACGACTAGAACTAGTTCGCGCTGCCTCTCGTTCTCGGTCGTTCGCGAATCAGCAGTCTCTGCTCGCTGGCAGCAGGGCGGTCGCTGAATCTCGGTCGTTGGCGAATCAGCAGGATCTGTTCAGTAGCAGAAGGGCGTCCAACTTGCATTTTGATCTGTGCAGAGCAGCGCCACTTTACTTCTTTAAGGGCTATCTGAGCCCTATTATCAGAGCGTTGACACATCTCAGGTCTTTAGTTTACAATTTAGAGCTCTCACTCAGCAATACATTTCAGTTCACAGCGAACGAGCTCAGCAGTTCGCGAACGAACAGCCAGCCTGCCTGCTGCCATACTGGGCTGGGCGCATAGCAACGGTTTCCATGACTGTGATAAACAATGAAGAACGTGGCTCTGGAGATCGCGGCATACTGTGTTCGGTTTTTTAATGTTAATGCAATTTGTAATAAAGTGGTTTGTTCTTTGTCATGAGCGTTGCTGTTGAATATGAGCAAAATGGGTGTTACTTAATGGGTTTAAAGGAGGTCTCTTGCTTGAACAGCTGGAAAAGGTCTCGCTAGACGTGACGTCAATCGAATGTTCGTGCATAACAACCGTTTCCATGTCCATGACCAGGCCAAACAATGAATGATCATGAATGCAGCAGAGAGACATCGCAGGCTACTGTTCGCTGAATACGATGACTTGTAAAGTTGTTTATTCTCTGAAATGAGTGTTGCTGTTAAATAAGCATTTTTTTTTTTTTTTGCTTAATGGGTTTGAGAGAACAACTGCATAGCCGGCAGACCATGGCTCTACTAAAATAAATATAATAAATATAAAAACACACTGTAAAAAAAATCCCGTTGTTTTTACGGAAAAAAACTGGCAGCTGGAGTCACCAGAAAAAATCCGTAAAATATACAGCAAAACGGTAATTGCTTTTACAGCACAGCATGTACATTTTACAGTTTAAAGTAGCAAATATAACAGAAGTCCAGTGTTTTATATGCTGGATTTAACTGTAAAATGTACAAGCTGTACCGTAAAAGCAATTACCGTTTTGCTGTATATTTTACGGATTTTTTCTGGTGACTCCAGCTGCCAGTTTTTTTCCGTAAGAACAACGGGATTTTTGTATGCTGGTTTCAATGATCTACTAGACAGATATTTTTGGGGGGGGGCTTTTTTCACCTTTATTGAATAGAACAGTGTAGAGACAGGAAATGAGCTAGAGAGAGACTGGGAAATGACCTTGGGTCAGAATCGAACCCGGGTCCCCAGATTCACGGTATGGCGCCTTAGTCGACTGAGCCACGACAGTAGCCGTTTTTGTATTTTTTTTAACAGGGCAATTATGTAATTTTAACTATCACATTCTGTTTTAGTATTACAGTTTGTCTGTGTTTAAACTACAACAATTTGTAAATTCTACAAAAAAATATGATCAATTCAACATATTCTTACTGTTAAATTAACAGTGGTATTTGGTGAGGAGTTTTACAGTATATTGATGTAAATTACACACTGCTTCATTGTTTTTGTATTTACAGTTTTTTTATGTCATGATTTTACATAAATTCCCTGTTAATTCTACGGACATTTTTTACAGTGCAGCTTTATTCTCATCTACATTTAATTAACTTTCAGAGCTTTGTTTATGTAGTCTTTTTCAGATAATGCTAGGATAATGTTTTTCTTCCATCTTTTTCTCAAGCACATTGTAATGTATGAAAATCTATTGTGGATGGCACCTCTGCCGCCTCTCGTTCACTCAAGATGAACTAAACTTCGGACGACAGCCATTGTTGTGCCGCTTTGGTGTGACGTCATCAAAATGAACGAGTGAACGAACTGAACGAACGAATTTCTTTGCTGAACTGACCGACATGAACGAACTGGCGGAAATGAATCGCCATGTCCCACCAATAATCTGTGGGCAGATGCTAACGACTAGCCACTCTGGCAATGCTTAAACAAAATGGCGGTCAGTGCCTAGGTGTCGTATCACAGGTAACTCAATGAGGGAGGTACCAAAATGGCGTCGGGCAATATGGCGCCTGCAGGCCTAGTCGAGAACACAAGCCTACCAGCTAGCGTATCACCCTGAGGTAGCTAGCAATAAGTTGCTAAGGAGAATTTGACCACATTACAGCTAGATCCAAACACTGTACTTAACAATTTCCAACAGACTATCTGTCGTGTTATCCAATAACTGCGTGGAGTCCGACTGTAAAGCGTGAATGTTTATTTCATAGCGTGTCTCTCTCTACTACACACAGGCAGCCTAACTGACCTAACTCTAACTGCCTCACGTTCCAACTCTGATGTCATCATCTCGCACTCCGTAGTTGTACACAAAACAGTTACACCACATCTTCCCTTTTTAGAATCAATGGGTAGACTACCATTGATTCAGCAGGACCTTAGGGGATTATTCTGCCCCTGTGGCTGGAAGGTCTGCTCCTATCTGAGTCATTCACACTCCCAATAGACACACAGCAATTTACCCTTACTTTGGAACAGGAAATTATAAAATACAATACAAAACATCTTGTACTGTCTATGCTCTTCTAACTCTGAAACTTGGAACATTTACATTCAAACACTGCAATAATAAAAATAGCTCAATCACAATACAAAACACATTTTTGTCTTCCTTTGTGTGAGTGTGTGTGTGTGTGTGATTGTCTTAGTCTCTGTAAAGTCTGTGATAAGCAGAATCACAAGTTGAACCGGGTCGGTCTTACCACAGCTCTCCCAGACCTGGTTCTGACCGTGGGAGTAGATGGTGGTTCTGGAACATTCTGCTGCGGTGGTGCTGCTGCAGGTCGTTCTGGAACCCCTACTGGAATCTGCTCGGCTGCACCACTGTTGCTTTGCTCTGGTGAAGGCTGCATGGCGATGAGATGGCGACGGTTTCGCCTGATGATCCCATGGGGACCCTCCACCAGATATGAGCGAGGGGTGGTGTGACTTCCGATGACAGCTCCAGATGCTTTTTGGTCTGTGACCCACACGTCCTGCCCAGGAGTGAGGCTGTTGAGGTCCCGTGCACGGTGTCGCAGATTGTAGCGCTGTGCATCTCTCCTCTTCCTCTCCTCCTCCTTCCGAAGAACAGCGCCTCCATCAGGAAGAGCAGGCTCCAAAAGTGCAGGCAGAATAGGCACAGTGGTGCGAAGTCTCCTCCCCATGAGAAGTTGCGCTGGGCTATATCCATTTTGCAGTGGAGTAGACCTGTACGCAAGCAAGGCGAGGTACGGATCGTCAGACTTCTTCAAGAGTCCCTTCACGGTCTGTACTGCCCGCTCAGCTTCAGCATTTCCCTGGGGGTATTTTGGACTGCTGGTCACATGGCAAAACCCATAGGACTCAGAAAAGTCAGCAAAGTCGGCTCCTGAGAACTGTGGCCCGTTATCGGTGACCAGTGTCTCACAGATCCCGTGACGTGCAAAAATGGACTTGAGGTGATTGATCACATCTTTGGACGTTGTGTGGGTCAACAGTGCGATTTCCACATACCTTGATGCGTAGTCCACCACTAGCAGGTAGGTCTTGCTCTCTAGGACGAACAAATCTGCTCCACACATTTGCCATGGTCGGCCTGGATACGGCGTCGGCATCAGCGGCTCCCTGTGGTTCTGTCTCTCCTGGCAGCATGCCCGGCAGCTCAGAACCACCTCGTTCAGCTGCTGGCTCAGCCCCGGCCACCATACTGACTGTTGCGCCCTCTCTCTGCACTTGACCACACCTTGATGACCTCCGTGCAACTTGACAAGAACATCATTTCTCATCGTTGAGGGGATAACAAGTCTTTGTCCTTTTAACAGTAGACCATCTTGAACTGTGAGGAGAGCGCGTTCAGGCCAGTACAGCTTGAGTGCAGGTTCGTTGGTGCCATGGGCTGGCCATCCCTCTGTACACAGCTGCATCACACGTGCACACACGCTGTCCCTCTGCAGCTCGCCCCGCAGTTCAGCTAGGTAAACGGTGCTCGCAGGTAGGTTCTCCATCACCATGTCTACGTAGATATTTGTGTCTTCAAACAGCTCTTTTTCAGCCGGTGTCTCTGCTCTCTCGACTGGCGCCCGTGACAGTGTATCTGCCGTCCACAGACTTTTCCCTGCCACATGTGATATGGAGTAGGAATAGCGCATCAGACGCATTCTGAAACGCTGGATCCGAGGAGGTAGGGCATCTAGAGCTTGAGAACCCAGGAGACTCAAGAGAGGCTTATGATCCGTCTCCAGCTGGAAGTGTTTTCCAATCAGGAAGTTGCGGAACCTCTCGCAGGCCCATGTCAGTCCCAATGCCTCCTTTTCCACTTGCGCATATCTCTGTTCGGTTGGAGTGAGAGACCGCGACATGTAGGCTATTGGCCTCCACTCTTCGTCCCACCTTTGTAGTAGCACTCCTCCTAGCCCATATGATGATGCATCTGCTGAGACCTTGGATTCTCTGTTAGGATCATACATGGCTAGCACGGGTGGCGACGTCAGTGCATTCTTCAGATCCTGAAAAGCTTTGGCCTGCTCGATGCCCCACATCCAGCAGTTCTTTTTCGACAGGAGATCTCGCAGGGGTTTGTCCCTCTCCGCCAGCTGTGGAATGAACTTGCCCAGCTGGTTCACCATGCCGAGAAAGGATCTTACTTCGCTCACTGTTGTCGGTTCCTGCATCCTCTGTACAGCCTCTGTCTTTCCTGTATCTGGGCGGATACCGCTGGCAGAGACCATGTGGCCTAGAAAGCTCACCTCTGACTTTGACAGGTCACACTTTTCAATGTTCAGGGTGATGCCCGCCTTTTGGATCTTCTCCAGCACGGCATGCAGGTGCTCGTCATGCTCCGCCTGTGTACGCCCCCACACCAGCACATCATCTATGTGGCACACCACGCCCTCAAGCCCTTCTATGACCTCCGTCACCATTCTGTTCTGGAAGTGCTCGGGAGCTGATGCTATGCCAAAAGGAAGCCTCTTGAAGAAAAAGCGTCCGAAGGGTGTGATGAACGTTGTCAGTTTCGCTGAATCATGTGTTAGGGGAATTTGCCAAAACCCCATATTCGCATCCAGCTTACTAAAAATTCTGGCTCCAGCCAGCATTCCCAGTGTCTCCTCCACCGATGGCAGGATAAACTTCTCCCGACGTACTGACTCGTTCAGTTTGGTGAGATCAACGCATATGCGTACAGCACCCGTCTTCTTTGGCACCACCACGATACCAGCGCGCCAGTCTGTTGGTTCCTCAATTCTGCATATCACCCCGAGGTCTTCCATGCGGGACAGTTCCTGCTTGACTTTGTCCATCAGTGGCAATGGGATCCTCCTAGGTGTTTTGAGTGAGAATGGTTGAGCCCCTGGTTTCAGCTTTATGGCGTATGGCTGACGCAATTCTCCAAGTCCACTGCATAGTCTTGGGTAGGTTTGTTTTAATGTCTCCACATTAACACTGTCAAGACGTGCAACCAGCCCCAGCCTACAGCTTATGGGTCTTCCCAGCAAGGCAGTGTGCAGGTTACGTACAACATATACATCCTCCATCTCCGCTTTCCCAACTTTCCTCAGCAGCAGCCTGGCGACGCCCACAACATCCAGTGGACTCCTACCTGGTCCCAGGAGTGGCTTTGTTGCTTTTCTGAGAGTTGGCGGATTGTTCTTGTATATCTCCAGGAACACAGCGTGTGGCAGGACAGTGACATCGGCACCTGTGTCGATTTTAAATGTCACATAACTGTCATGGATGCCTATGCTGACTGTCCAGGGTTCACCATCTGCCGTGATGCTGCCGAGGAAGATTGCATCGTCCTCCTCTCCTTCAACTTCATGCACAGATTTTGGTGCTCTGCACACGCGGCTGTAGTGACCCTTTTTGCCACATGCATGGCATTTGCTTTCATTTGCAGGACAGTCTCGCGCAGGATGAGATGGAGAACTGCCACATTTGTGACACTGCGCTGCTTTCCCTTTGCTATACTGGGCACCGTGAGGCTTGTGTACATGCCGAGGTTTGTCTTTAACAGGCTTGCTGGTCTTGAGCATTCTGACCCTATCCACAGACTTAGCATCACTTGCCTGTGCTTTGGTGTCACCCCGCAGTGAAACTTGCTGCTTTTTCACCTCCTCGCTTTGGCGCGCCATTCTAACAGCTTTATCCAACGTAAGTTCTGCGTCCAGCTGCATGCGTTCGGACAGCGCATTATCTAACAGTCCAACAACGAGTCTGTCTCGGATAAGCTCATCATGAAGCACACCGTAGCTGCAATGTTCTGCTAGCGCATATAATGCAGTAACAAAAGAGTCTACTGGCTCTCCTTCTCTCTGCTTGCGCATGTTGAACTTAGCCCGTTCATAAATTACGTTTTTCTTGACCACAAAGAAACCTTGGAAGCCATCACGTACCCCTTTGTAGGTGCCTTTCTGAGTAGCCGTTAGAGTTAGCCCACGTAAGATGTCGTCCGCTTCGTCCCCCATGCAGTATATCAATGTATTAACTTGATTCTCTTCAGAGCTTGCATTAAGATTACTTGCCATGCGGAATCTTTCAAATCTCCGGATCCATTTATCCCACTCTTGCGGCTTTGAAAAGTCGAAGGACTCAGGCGGCTGGATATTAAATGTAGCGCAAGGTCCCGTTGATGCTGCCATTAGCCGTCGACCACTGCTGCTATCCCCTTCTCCGTCACTCATTTTGCCCTTCTCTTTCTTTCCGTCGCACGTGTAAAATGGTCCTTTTTCCGGGGCTTCTCCCTTACGCTTAACTACAGGACTTCTGACACCATGTCGTGTTATCCAATAACTGCGTGGAGTCCGACTGTAAAGCGTGAATGTTTATTTCATAGCGTGTCTCTCTCTACTACACACAGGCAGCCTAACTGACCTAACTCTAACTGCCTCACGTTCCAACTCTGACGTCATCATCTCGCGCTCCGTAGTTGTACACAAAACAGTTACACCACACTATCTAGGCAAAGAACTCAACGCGAGGGAGAGAGAGAGAGAGAGAGAGTGTGTGTGTGTAATAGGTGTTGGGTGGAGAGAACTAGGCCTTGTAGCGGTCTAGCCTCAGAGCTTAAAATAAACTTTTCGCTGCGCTGCTAATCAGATAGGGAAGCTAGCAATGGAGTTAAGGAAAGATATCATGCAAGATACCCTGTCTAACAAGTTCAAAGAAAAAAACAGAACCAAAAAAAAAAAACCACCTTCCGTGTCTGGGCGGGTATGCTAAACAGCTCAAAGCTTAAACATGACCCTAACAACCATCTGAATAAGCTACAAATTAAAATTTGCCCAAGTGCCTACTCAATGCGATGGAAGTTCGTTCTCCGATGTCCGCGCTGAGGGTCGCGGTCCGAGGAGAGGAGGTTAGCGGCGAGTTGCGTCCAACCGCGGCTAACGAAGCAGGGAGATCGAGGCCTAGCTGGCCCACGGTGCTTCGGGAGAAACCTCCGGTGATGCGTCGACGAGAAAAAGGCTGAGAGGAGCGAAGCTGTCCGCAAATGCCTCTTAGCGTGGAAAACTACTTAACTGTAGTTAAACTTTGCAAAGGTTTAGAATCAAAACCACTATATCACTGAAACTTAGCGGGTCGTTCAAAAGTTCGGCCGAAACTAATTTGAACAGGCTGTTCTCAGACAATAGCGGTTAGTCTCAACACTGTAGGCGAGTGTGCCAACAGTCCGTCCGACCACTCCAGTAGCCAGAACACGAGAGGACGAATCGAGGCGCTCTCGATACAGTTAAAGCAGTTCCACTTTACGTCACATCCGGGTGGAGCGCGCAAGGAATTGTGGGATCGTTATAGGGGGCGCTGGCAAGTTACCAACATCCCCCCCTTGGCCATAGGTGCTGAAAGGAGTGATACCCTATGGGCACATGGTGCTTAGTCCGCGACTCACGGTCCCTGGTAGTTCCACAAAGAGGTAGTTCCACAATGAGGTAGTTCCAAGGGTCCTTTCTGTGAAAAGTCTTTCAGACACAGTTCAATTCATTTCATACAGTCCATAAGATGCATAGGCACTTGGGCATGAAAGCATAGGCACTTGGACATGAAAACAATTACACTATGGCTACTTAACTACCTTCTACATACAACATTTCACACAGCAAACAAACAAAAAAAAAAATCAAAACTCCATAAAAGAAAATGGAAAAGAGGGGTTAGTTAGCGTGTTAGCAAGCCTACTCTTCAAGAAAGTTAGTGGAGGCCTTAAGCCTGATGGAGAATCGGACAATGCCATGATCTAATTTCTCTGGTGCGTAGATCGTTTTGTCCAGTTTGCGGTGTAGTGTCAGTATGTACCTATGTAGAGTGATGGCTATGAAGACTGTGATAACCCAACCGCTAGCTAGAAATCCCAGCACAATTCGGCTTATTAAAGATCCTTGATCGGACGAGGGGTTTGAGCGGTTATTCAAGAAAGTGGTAGCGATGCCAGTGGGCTTAAGATTGAATTGCATGGTTTTGGTCCCTTCCAGCAGTAGTTGTGCTTGGAGGGTGGAGTTTATCTCAAGTTCGTGACCTGGGAAGGCATCGGGCATTTCTATCTCGGTCTCATATTGGTCAGCGCTAAGGTGATGGAGGGTGATGTCACCCACGTGAACAGTGGCTCCTAGTGGGACACTTAGGAGGGAGGTTTAGTTAGGGATCTTCATTCTAGTGGCAGTGTTATGTTGATCATATGATATCAGAATCTCAGTTTGGGGAGTGTTGATTAGCCACCGATTACCAGCTCTTTCTACTCTAGTTCCTATTCCTTCATCTTTAATAGACAATTTGCCTGCACACTTCTGATCGGGGACTTTTGTCAATCCACAGAGATGGTCTGTGGTGTCTCGGATAAAGGGATTGCTGGGGCAGACCCAGTGGATATCTTTGGTAGAGGTGCACATGTCTAAGTTAGGGACGAGGTAGATAGAGGGGTTGTCATTGTGATAGGCTATGGTGGGAGGTGTCTGCAAACGTACGTGTACGTCATTGTTCCAGAAACCTACATTAAGGACAGATTTGATTCTGTATATATTTTGCCGTTCAATAACGGGGAGATTGAGGATGAAGCCTATTTCTAGGTTTTGAGGGTTCACAAAAATGGGAATAGCACTGCCAAGACTATAAGCCAGATGAATCTGTGATGAGTAAACGTTAGTCGTGGTAGTAGATCGGAGTATGCTGTCAGCCATGTTGAGGGGTATCAAATATGGTGGGATTTTACCTCCACTCAGGGTGCTGAGAGAGCTACTTACTTCTCTCATCAGGTCCTGCATTAGGTTTCGGATTACTCGGACGTACTTGACTTCGCTTCTCATGATTGTCGCTAGCCTGTCTACGGCATGTACTGTGTTCTTGATTAATGTAGAATGCATGTTAACGGTTAGTATGGTTCCCTGCAGGGTTTTGCCTAGGCTCTGCAGCTCCTCCTGTTGAGTTAGTAGTCTACCCTGGATTTCTGGCATTTCTTCCTTAAGAATGTTCATTTCTCGTTTGACCGCGGTCAGGCTAACGGTGTTAACGGCAGAGAGGCCCATTGAGAACAGAGAGCCGATGGCGGATGCAGCAGTAAGTAGTCCTCTGAGGAACCGTTTAGGGCGTGTTTTGCCGCTGAGTTCCTCCTCAGTGACTATGAACTTCTGTAACTGTTCGAGCATGTGAACTGTGGTATGCTTGGCGTGTTCGATGTTGGACCCAATCTCGGAGTCAGGCCCGGTTTCGAGGTTTGTTTGTGTGGGTGACCTAAAATGCTTACGATACACGTCCCAAGGATCAAGGCGGGTGTACACGCGCTGGGTGTGGACGCAGCAATTGGTGAGGAGCAGTCCTGGGGCATCTTGGAGAACGATGCCGCTCGGCGGACCTAGTTCCACTATGTTACTGGCCAATGTGGTCTGCAGGACTAGGAAGATGCCGAGGATCCAGAGAGGGGCAATTCTGCAACATACAGGAGTTTGTTATTCCGATTTGAGTGGTAACAAGAGTGGTTATTTATAGATGCACGCTTATGGATTGAGAGGCATGCAACTAAGTTGGGCAGGCTATAACTTATTGTCTGTCCACCCCCCCTATGGAGTGTGGACTGCTCAAAGAGCTTTATTTGGTTGCTATGGACCCATCTATACGAAGGCGCCTGGCTGGGCTTCGAAGTTTTGATGCGGTAGGCGACGGGGGACAGTTTACCGACGATTTCGAAAGGACTGGACCAATGGGGTAAGAATTTTCTGGCTACTCCTACCGGTTTGGTGAAATTGAAGTATAGGACTCTGTCGCCTACTTCGTACTCACGGTGTGTCGCCTTTCTGTCGTAGTAAGCTTTCTGGCCTTTCGCACTCTTTTCGAGGTGTTCCTGGGCCCACGCAAACGTGGCCTGCAAGTGGCGTTGCAAGTCGGTGACGTACTGGTGTGCGATGTACGCAGTGGCAACGCTTAGGTCCTCTGGTCGGTAGAGGAGGTGTAAGGGAAGAACCATTTCACGACCAGTCATCATTTCGAACGGAGTGACTCCGGTGGTGCGGTGAGGAGTGGACCTAATGGCCATCAGCACCAGAGGGAGTTTGATGTCCCAATCTTTGCCATGGTGGCTGACATACTTGCGAAGCATGCTCACGATGGTTTGGTTGGCACGTTCGACCTGACCGGAAGACTGAGGATGATACGCGATGTGGAATTTTGCCTCGACTCCGAGCATCTCCCACAACACTCTCATGACCTCTGCGGTGAAATGAGTACCTTGGTCGGAATCAATGGATAGGGGCAAGCCCCAACGGCTGAACACATGGTTCATAAGAAGGAGAGCAGTGGTCTCTGCAGTTTCGTTCGGGGCGGGCAAGCATTCCACCCACTTCGTGAACGCGCAAGTGACGGTAAGGAGGTACTTATTACCTCGAGCCGATTTCGGCACCGGTCCGACCCAGTCTATCTGGAGATTAGACCAGGGGAATGAGATGCCTTTGCTTTGCAGTGGGGCGCGGTTCAACGGTTGGGCTGGTCGGAATTGGCAGCAAATCAAGCACCCTTTGACATACTCTGTAACATCCTGAATCATGAAGGGCCAATAGACAATCTTTTGGAGTGTCTGGTAGGTCGCCTGAGCGTTCCTATGGCCCCCGCACGGGCTGTCGTGAGCGTACTGCAACATGACCCCCCTATGATCTGTGGGCACGACCCACCGGGGAGGTCCCTGGTTGCGTGGTGTGTACACCAGGAGTCCTTTCTCGAGTTTTAAGCCGTTTTTGAGATTGTGAAGGTGATTTAAGTCTTGGGACTGTTGCAACTCTTGTGGGGAAATTGGGAACGCCACGGGGTCTGCAAGGAACTTACGGATTTGGTGGATCACGGGATCCCTTTCCTGCATAGACACCAGGTCGGCGTCCTGGGGCAGTCGGCCGAGTTGCACCGTTCCTGCTTGGGGTACTCCGTCAGTTTGACCTGCTCTAGCCTGTCGGCGAGTAATCGCGGTTACGTTATGGCGTGGCGTCTCGGGAAGCCATGACGGCTGGAATTCCCAAAGGGGGCCATCTACGGCTCCCGCTTTGGCGAGGCCATCTGCCTCATCGTTACCGACTTTGTCAGGTCCTGGGACTTGAGAATGTCCCTTCACCTTCTTCCAGTAGACGCACATTCCCTGTTCGGTTGCGAGTCGATCGCATGCTAGGAAGAGTTCGGAGTGTTTCACTTCCTTGCCCCTTGCGTTTTTCATGTCCTTCACCTTCCACGAGGGAAAGTGTGAGACGAAGCTAGGCCTGGCATAGTTTGAATCAGAGCAGAGAACTAACCGCTTGATGTTCGCACGGGCAGCTTGTTGCAGGACGATGAGCACGGCTGCTACCTCCGCATATTGGCTAGTCTTAGCCCCAAGTCGATGTTGATATTTCCCTAGTATAGGGCCATTCGCCCATACGATACCGACACCGGCTTGGACTTTGCGTTCATGATGGAATGAGCATCCATCTATGTAAGCGGTGGGGAGGTCTTTGCAGACGTTCTCGTCATAGTAGTGGTGGTCGGAGGGGAGAGCAGGTACGGTTGTTAGTTCGGTTTGATCCGGATTATTCTCGCAGTCGCAATGCTGGCATTCCGCCAGGCCTCGGCCAAGTGCCATCTTGTGGTTCTGGGCGTACTTCACCTCGACGTCGTAGCCCTGTAATGCCATCATCCAAGCTGCGATGCGACTGTTCAAAACTCTTCCCTCTCTCAGCCTCTGGCTGTTCAAGAACGAGACCGGTTGATGATTGGTCTCTATCATCACCTTCTGGCCACCAATGTAACTGCGAAAGTGTTCAACGGCCCAGACCGTGGCCAGCAGGGCTTTTTCGCAGTCTGAAAATTTCAACTCCACAGCACTGAGGGGCCGACTGGTGTATGCTATGACACGGCGATCTTTGTCATGCTGCTGTGACAGTGCGGCACTCAGGCAGTGGGTGGAGAAAATAGCCTCCAAGAAGAATGGTTTGTCTTTGTCGGGATATGCGAGGCAGGGAGCGGAGCAGAGCTTCTGCTTCATGCTCTTGAACACAAGTTCTTGAGGGTCACTCCACTGGAAGGGTTTATCCTTTCAGAGGAGCTCGGTGAGTGGTCGTGCCATCTCCGCGTAGTCCTCGATGAACTGTCGGGAGTAGTTGCAGACCCCTAAGAAGCTCCTGAGTTCGGGTACGTTGGATGGGGCTTTAATGTCTTGGATAGCCCGCACCCTCCCCGACTGGGGTTCAATGCCATCTGGCCCAACGCACAGCCCAACATATTCGACTTTGGTGCAACACCACTGCCCTTTGGTGACAGAGAGCTTCGCTCCTGCTCTGGACAGCTGAGACAGAACGTGGCGTATCTCTTCGAGGTGCGCATCAAAAGTCTGTGACCTAATGAGGATGTCATCGACATAGATCAAGTTGCCACGAGCTGCGGCATCGCTCATTGCCTTATGCAAGAAGATGTTGAATTCAGCGGGGGAGTTCGCGTAGCCGAACGGACATCGGTTGAAAGTTAGCTGGCGGTTCCCAAAGGAAAAGGCCAGCTTGTGCTGGTCAGCTGGATCCACACGCATGGTCCAGAATCCACTCGCCACGTCGGCGGTGGAGAAGAACTTTGCACCCTTCACCTTGGCAAGTTCTTGATCCAGATGGATCATGGGCCATCTTGACAAGGGCACTTGCTTGTTCAGCTGCCTATAGTCAATGGTGAGACGCCACTTGCCGTTCGGTTTCAGCACCGGCCACAAGGGGGAGTTGTAAGTCGAGTTACACTCGCGAATGATCTGCTTTTCCAGCAGAGTGTCCAGTGTTTCTTGTATTGAGTCGTATGCGGCTAAAAGGATTTTGTATTGCCGCACGAACGTTGGTGGAGCATTCGGATCTGTTGGGATTTGGACGGTGTGGATGTCTGTGACTCCGCAGTCATTAGAATCTTGCGCCCAGATCGCCTTGAAGTCGTAGAACAGTTCATGGAGCTGTCGTCTCTGGGCGTCCGTAGTCAGGCTGTCAGCTTTCACCAGCTGTTGTTGAACTTCTTGTTCGAAACCTGGGTATGGTTCACCTAAAGCTGAATCAACAACCTCAGTTGCAGGGGTGACGTTGCTTGATTGCGTGGCAAGAGCGTACACCAGCATGTGTTTCGGGGTGTCAGTTTTGGTCATGACTATGCGCTCATCGCAAAGCATGTCGTGAGGTCCGACGCGGATCATGTGGAAAGGAAGAGTAACCCAGAGAGGTTCCACTGGATCGGAATGAGTGTCCGGCGTTGGCAGCTCACCGATGACTGGAATGGTGAGTTCAAAGTCATGGAATGCCTGGTCTATCAGAAGGCCTAAAGGCCGACGGGCGGGGATCGTGATGGCGTCCCGCATGGAGTTTTGAACCAGGAGGTAAGCGGAACGATGACTCACTTCAAGCAGCGGAGTCCCACACATGGCTAAGTCGAGCTCCATGAAGAATTTGAGAGGCTGGAAGAACGCCTGGGAGCTACGAAACTGTTGGTCTTTCATGATGATCAGCTTAAGAGGGGAACCAGCAGTCCTAGCGGGAATGACAACGTCGAATTCGCTAGCGACATGGCAGGCTTGGGGAATCGTTTGTCCTGACCGCATTTGTTCCGGGTCAGCTTGGAACAGGTGCTTAGCGGCGTCGGCTTGGGTCCAGATGACCCGGTTGACTAGGTCCAGCTGGGATCCCAGTCTGACCAAGATGTCTGCCCCGATGACCAGTGAGTCAGGAAGTCCGGGGACAACACTCAAGAAATGAAGAAATTCTCTCTGACCGATGGCGAGCGACACAGCGCAGACGCCCGTGGCTTTGGTGGGGCTCTGTGGTTGTTCGGCTGACAGTAGCCGGTGGCTCTTCTGCACAAAGACAGGGGAAGGAGTGCTCTGACGCACTATGTCGAACCACGTTTGGCTGATGGCTGACTTCTCTGACCAAAGAGCTAACCTGACGCCCGGTGCCGTGATGCCGTTGACAGTAATGTTGCCAGATATCCAGGGGTAGTACCTGGTTGGAGCAGAGTCGCCAAGAAAGCAAAGGAAAGACGGGTGGCCATCGAGCGCGTTGCGGTTGAGAAGAGTGTCGGTTGAGTTTGGTGCTTCTTGACTCGGCTCAGGGTGGAGCGGAGTGGTCTCGAGGTTCTTGGGGACCTGCCCTGACTCAGCTATCGGTGGAGTAGCATCCATGCTAACTTCATCGCAACGGGCTCGATCATGATGACGAGGATCTGGGGTCTGTGGGGACGCGACCTGGGCCCACAGTTGCCCACGACGACAGTCAATGAGGGGCGCTAGCCTATCTAGTAGGTCTTGGCCAATGAGGAACGGTTCTACCCCAACAGAGCAGATGTAAGTGGGGTGAGTGATGGACATGTCCTGGAAGGTGAGTTCTAACCATGCGATGGTTGTTACTGGGGCTTGATTCTGGGTGAAGCTAACCAAGTTGATGTCACAGCGTTCGGTTCTGATGGGTCTACCTTGCGCGCGCCGCGCATCAGAAACCTCTGCGAAGACTTTGGAACACATCAGGGTGATTTCCGACCCAGTATCCAAGAGAGCTTGGAGGGAAACGTTGCCTTCTACCACCACTGGGGTATAGATACGCTTGGCGTTGCCTTTCCTAACCAAATCTCCAAGAAACTGCGTCAGGGGTGCATCCTGCGGGTCAGGCTTCACTACCGGGGGGGTGGTTTCAACTCATCGCTGCCTATTGGGCAGGGGTCCTTTCCCCACCCCACGAGGTAGACACGTGGTGGTGGGGATGGGTCCCGGCCTAGTCATGCTGACGGTTCGTCCCTGTCCTTGCTCGGCTTATCCTTCCTGTTCTTATTGCTCAGCAGTTGTTTAACCCGTGCTAGTTCGGTCCTCAGTTCTGCCATCCCAAGCGGCTCTTGGTTGGCTTATCTAATCTGTGCTAGTTCGGCCCTCAGTTCTGCCATCCCAAGCTGCTCTTGGTTGGCTTGTTTAGCGGTAGCTAGCTTAGGGCTCTGCTCCCTTCGAGAGGAGTTGCGATGGGGCCTTGACTGTCCGCTATTCTGAGATTTAGGGCCGTGACTGCCAGGTTTGCGGTTACCTTGCCCTTTGGCATTGGGGCCCTGTACCCCCTTGGCTCCAGCTTGTCGAACTTTCCAGTTACCTTTGGGTTGACTCGACGTCTGGTGGCCGGGGTTTGGGTTCGCCCAAGGGGGTCCGCGGTTTGGGGCTTCACCCCCTTCTAGGCCTAAGGACTGACCTTCCTGCTCATATAGGCTGAGGACTCTGGGATCGTCCTCCTGGCGGTCCGTGGGTCGGACGAACGTCTCCCACGTTAGTTGTGTGGTGCGACGCATTTCTCTCATAGTATGGGGGCGCTGGCGACACGCGAGTGTTACTTGGTTACGGATGCATGGGTGAAGGTTATGGAGATAGAGGGACTTGAAGTTGTGATTGTCCTCTAGCCCGGGCTCGCTTCTGCCCTGAAAGTATGCCGCGCGGAGCCGACGGTAGTACTCGCGAGGGTGTTCGCTTCATTTCTGTCTGATTAGAATGGCACCCATCGTCGCAGCAGTCTCGTCCTCGTACAATGAGTATTCCTCTTTCAAGTACTTATGTATTTTCTTTTAGTTGTCGAGGACTGACTGCGGTAGGGTCTCAACGAATGCTCGTACGCCACTACCTAAAGTTTTCCAGACTAGTATGGCCTTTTCATGCGACGTAGCCTCTGGCAGGTCCAGGAGGCTACGTTCGATTTCCCGGAAATAATCATTAATGCTTCAGTGTCTATGATTTTCTGGCTCAAAACACTCTATGTCTTTCGCAAGGACGTCGATTTGGCAGATCCTAGTTTTGCGTTCTGCGACGAGGCATTTTGATTTTGACCCGTAGGGGTCCTCGCTGTCTTTGCTACTTGAGCTGCTCTCATATCGCCTATGTCTGCGTTTCGGCTTGTAGGCGGCCTCTCCGTCAGAGGAGTCTGAGGGTACGTAGCGCGGCGTTTTCTGCGGGCTAGAGGCTGCAGCGATATTGAAGTGCGAGGGGGTGTAGTGGGGAGTAAAGTAAAAACTCCCAGCGCCACGAGGTGGCGATCGCGCGGCTTTCACGCGAGTTGAGCTTGGGTGCGGTGTCTGATCTACCGTTCTAAGCTCAGGTTCTTCCTCCTCCAGAGCGGAACTTTGTTCTTGGGAGGGTTTGGCCGATCCCTCATCTGAGCGATGTGCTTGCGTCACTTCTTCTCTGAGGCATTCTATTTCACGCTTTAGTTCATCTTGTGTGGCTCTCAGGCCCACAAGGCTACTCTCCGCGCTTTCTGCTCTCCTTTGAGCTTCGGCCAGTTGTCGTTTTAGTGTTCTTTTCTCTTGTTCGAGGGTCATACACACATGTTCCATTTCCTTATAGTAGATCATGAACAATTTGGGTAGCCCTTCTGGGAGAGTCATAGTACGCGCCTTAAGTTCCCTAACGGCTATGTGTATTTCATCAAAGCGAGCCTTTTGGTCCAGATCACAGAAGTAATTTCTCCTATCGTCCGGGACTTGGCCTAAATCGCCTATAACGTCGAAGAGAGAGAGGAGGGGCCCTTCTGACTCACTTGATGGGGAATGCGACATTTTGTTCGAAATGTATTAATTAACTTAAAGGAAATTAATACTAGGTGTTGATTAGGTTAGAATTTAATTTAATCCAAGTTGCTAAATAATTGATTTGTGGTTTCTTAGCTACTTTGTTTTTCACTAATGTTTCACTTGTATTAATTAGCTCAATTAATAATATTAGTTAACAATAATGATTATTATTAATAATATTAATCAAGTACTTGGATTACATATTACTCTAATGTACTAATCAATTAAACCAGTTTATCAGCTAATTGTGGTTGGCGGCTGAATTTCAGTTCTGTGATTAACACACTGTTAATGATTCACCATTAAAGTCACCTGTGTTATACCTTGGCAGTTGATTTTGGGTATACAGCAGTTTACAAGTTATTGTTGAGAAATTCACAAGGTCATTAAACTATGCCTCACATGGGGCACCACTTTAATGTAGGTTGAATTGGGATTAATTAAATTATAAATTGTGTAATAATTGATAATTGAATTAATCAATTTATAAATAAAGATCAGTCTCATAAAATCTTAAATTATTAATCTTAATACTCACCGTGAATGGTTACATTCAAGATTAATGGTAGCTCTGCATTAGATGGGAAACCCAGTTGTATACAAAAGCTAAATTTTTGAAGGAAAAAGGAGTTCTAAATAGTTGACCTTGTGAATAAACAACAGGGACAAGTAAAATGTAATTCAATTTGATTAGCTTTTATTTGTCTACTACTCACTAATAATAATCTCACAAAATACATTCAACGTCGGGCAAAGGTAATAACAAGACAAAACAATGGAACAATTACACCTGGATCATAGATTTGAGGGGAAGAGAGAGAGAAAGAGATAGGAAAAGAGAATCCCTTGTGTGTGCGTGTGTGTGTGTGTGTGTGTGTGAGAGAGAGCCTAGGGCAAGCCGATGCGTGCGTGTGTGTAGGTGTGTATGTATCTGTGGGCAGATGCTAACGACTAGCCACTCTGGCAATGCTTAAACAAAATGGCGGTCAGTGCCTAGGTGTCGTATCACAGGTAACTCAATGAGGGAAGTACCAAAATGGCGTCGGGCAATATGGCGCCTGCAGGCCTAGTCGAGAACACAAGCCTACCAGCTAGCGTATCACCCTGAGGTAGCTAGCAATAAGTTGCTAAGGAGAATCTGACCACGTTACAGCTAGATCCAAACACTGTACTTAACAATTTCCAACAGACTATCTAGGCAAAGAACTCAACGCGAGGGAGAGAGAGAGAGAGAGAGAGAGAGAGAGAGTGTGTGTGTGTAATAGGTGTTGGGTGGAGAGAACTAGGCCTTGTAGCGGTCTAGCCTCGGAGCTTAAAATAAACTTGTCGCTGCGCTGCTAATCAGATAGGGAAGCTAGCAATGGAGTTAAGGAAAGATATCATGCAAGATACCCTGTCTAACAAGTTCAAAGAAAAAAACAGAACCAAAACAAAAAAAAAAACCACCTTCCATGTCTGGGCGGGTATGCTAAACAGCTAAAAGCTTAAACATGACCCTAACAACCATCTGAATAAGCTACAAATTAAAATTTGCCCAAGTGCCTACTCAATGCGATGGAAGTTCGTTCTCCGATGTCCGCGCTGAGGGTCGCGGTCCGAGGAGAGGAGGTTAGCGGCGAGTTGCGTCCAACCGCGGCTAACGAAGCAGGGAGATCGAGGCCTAGCTGGCCCACGGTGCTTCGGGAGAAACCTCCGGTGATGCGTCGACGAGAAAAAGGCTGAGAGGAGCGAAGCTGTCCGCAAATGCCTCTTAGCGTGGAAAACTACTTAACTGTAGTTAAACTTTGCAAAGGTTTAGAATCAAAACCACTATATCACTGAAACTTAGCGGGTCATTCAAAAGTTCGGCCGAAACTAATTTGAACAGGCTGTTCTCAGACAATAGCGGTTAGTCTCAACACTGTAGGCGAGTGTGCCAACAGTCCGTCCGACCACTCCAGTAGCCAGAACACGAGAGGACGAATCGAGGCGCTCTCGATACAGTTAAAGCAGTTCCACTTTACGTCACATCCGGGTGGAGCGCGCAAGGAATTGTGGGATCGTTATAGGGGGCGCTGGCAAGTTACCAACATCAGCATACAATGCAAAGAATTTGCCATGGGTTGCCTTCCCTATATATAGCCATGTCTTTCAGAAGACTTTTTCAGTGGGTGTGATAAGGTGAGATGGGTTTAGCCTCTCTCATAACAATCAATAGGCTATAGATAATTTTCACTGATGTCACGGCATTCCGGGGAACACCCTCCAGCCACCATCTTATGGGGCAAACAAAACGGACCATCGCCATTACCGGTTACGTTATCTCGGACGAATTTATGAAGTTATATAGTCAGTTTTCTAAAATAAAGATCAATGTCGGCAAAATCAAGCAAACAGAAGTATATAGATACATTAGACGACATCTCACAACAACGGTATGCAGCCAAACTGGCCTTGATTGGGGGAATTGACCCCTACGAAGTGGACAAAGATGCATTTTCAAGTGACTATGCAGGGCTGCCAAACCCTGAAACTGCCAAAGCCTGCTCCAAAGCCTGAAACTGACTTCATCAAACTTTAAAGGCTGTCTGATATATACAACTTTATATATTCACAGCACGCCTTTTGGCGGATGCCGCCTTTTTCACGGCTGAATCGCGCAGATCCGATTTTTTTTTTAGGGGGGCGTTGGACTGTCTGATTATAATTTCAAAGTAAATTCTGTATTAAAATTACCAAATAAGCAAATCCATTACAGTCCATGAAACAGGAAGTATAAGGATAAGAAAAAAACAGTTTAAATCGGAAAGCTGCGCACATTTGCGCAGTCCTGCACACTGCTCGGGCTGCGCAAATGTGCGCAGCTTTCCGATTTAAACTGTTTTTTTCTTATCCTTATACTTCCTGTTTCATGGACTGTAACGGATTTGCTTATTTAGTAATTTTAATACAGAATTTACTTTGAAATTATAATCAGACACTCCAATGCCCCCCCCCAAAAAAAAAAATCGGATCTGCGCGATTCAGGCGGCATCCACCAAAAGGCGCGCTGTTTGCATCCCAAACACAAATCAAATCATACAGAATAGACCTAAAATGTTTTTCAAAAATGACCCTTGCGTGAGTGAAGTGACAAGTTTCAAATAGAAACGTGACAAACGAGCGATATTAAGTGTACATTACAATGTAAACGTACACTCAGCGGTTCCAGTTAGGCATTCTCCAGAGATTGTTCACATGATGTTTTGGTTTCCAAAAACAAACTTAAACACAATTGATTGTTTATTTAAACAACTTACCACTTATAAAATGATCGGAGCAGACTTTGCTGTGTTTGGAAGGCTGATAATCCTTGCGGTTGATTCTCGCAAGCCATAGATTTCTCCTTTGTATGCTGAGTTTCTTTGTTTGCTCGCCTTCGTGCTCCCGTACAGTGGGAATTCCATAAAAGCTCTGCTTGACTTCATCATTTGACCTATTACGACAGCTGTGAATACAACAGGTGTGCACCATTGCTAGCTTTAAATAGCCTGCTTGGGTTCTTTTGAAGACTTTGTACTTGTGCGTTACAATGTGTGCTCAGTCACCTGTACGGTAAGCTTGACCCGCAAGATGGCCGCCACTAGGGAATCCCCGACTCTGTGACGTCATGTGAAAACTATCTATACACAGCTTATAGTAGGGTGACCAGATTTCCTGAGTCTAAAACCAGGACACTTTGCGCGTGACCGTGATACTCGTGCACGCACACGCGTTTTGATGTAAACATGCGCCGGCTCAAACCATGGCTCAGACAGGTGCTTTTATCATTTTGTAGAAGCTCACTTTTATCAACATTTCAGAGAACAATCAAGTATTTTCTTGTTATCTATATGTACTTCTATCACAATTCAGTTAAAGTAAGAAAATCAGACAACAGATGTGGTGATAGGGAATAGGCCAATAGCCTAAATTTCAACTGATTTATTTCACCTTTGTGAAAACGCCAAGAAAATGCATTGCTTCTATATTAACATCAACATTTTATGCGATGAACTTGTTTTTTAAACAATAGGCTATGCATTGTAACAGGAACGAGCGCATGAGCCTAATTGTTGTCACCTCCGAACCTTTACCCAAAATGCCTCTGTTTAATCTTAACCAGTGTAGGCTATTCACTATTTTGAAAACATGAACCCTGAGTTGACAACAGCATCAAACAAGTCCAGACAATCTGTGATACAGATTAAAGACAGATGAAACAGACGAAAGACAACAAAAAATGTTTCAGAAACACAGCCACCCAACCCACCCACCCTAAAGAAGATGCCATTTTATCGCATATATTTACATGATGAGTGAATTTGCTCCAGTAGCGCTTTATTGCCCGAGAGCCTGCTGTGAAACTGCGAGCAAGTATCGTTGAAATTGGCCCCGTTTAATGAGCAAGGCTTCGAGAGTAGGCACGGTCATGCAATTCCTCTCATCAGTCCAGGTATTGCTCATGAGCGAAAATATTCGCTCAACTGGAGCATTGGTGCCAGGTAGGCACATGGCAAACTGGCAAAGCTGGCTGACATTGCTGTAAGGAATCTCCCTACTCTTGAAGTGCGCGAACATCTCCACCCAGTGCTCATCTGTGCGGCATTGTTGCGTAGTAGTTGACAGCTGCTAGCAAAAAAAAGTTATAACGCGGCCTCTATATTGCAACATTTGTACAAATAGATACATTATAAGGTTGATTGTGCACACACACACATTGATGCTGAATTGCTAGAAGCTTTATTGATATCTCATTGGCTATGTATGATCGCTGTAACTGACACAGTTTGTTAGTGTTACCGGGACATTTCAGTGTCCCGACGGACCTTTGTTGGGACTGGGGACACGCAACTCAAAATCGGGACTGTTCCGGTGAAACCGGGACGTCTGGTCACGCTAGCTTATAGACTACTTCAAAATTCTCCCCCAACTCCAGACTGCCAAGGAAGAGGATGAGAGAAGACCACTGATGAACTAGACTAGTTCAAGTTCAAGTGGGTTTTATTGTCATTTCAGCCATATACACAGTTGAGATGAAATTACATTTCCCCAGGGCCTATTTGGTGCTACATGTAATGCTTTGAGTAGTCAAGTCATTTTATTTATATATCATATTTAAAAAACAACAGAAGTTGACCCAAAGTGCTTCACAGTAAAGGCAGAAAAGTGTCAAAGATCAAGGAATAGTAATACAAAAAAGACTAAAACTGGAATAAATAAGTACAGTAAATAGATATGTACATGAAATAAAGAAAAATATAATTAAAATAGGGCGGTACGGTGGTGTGGTGGTTAGCACTGTCGCCTCACAGCAAGAGGGTCCGGGTTCGAGCCCAGTGGCCGGCGAGGGCCTTTCTGTGCGGAGTTTGCATGTTCTCCCCGTGTCCGCGTGGGTTTCCTCCGGGTGCTCCGGTTTCCCCCACAGTCCAAAGACATGCAGGTTAGGTTAACCGGTGACTCTAAATTGACCGTAGGTGTGAGTGTGAATGGTTGTCTGTGTCTATGTGTCAGCCCTGTGATGACCTGGTGACTTGTCCAGGGTGTACCCCGCTTTTCGCCCGTCGTCAGCTGGGATAGGCTCCAGCTTGCCTGCGACCCTGTAGAACAGGATAAAGCGGCTAGAGATAATGAGATGAGATGAGATAATTAAAGTAAATAAGAAAAGAAGAGAGCGTAGAGTAAAAATATTAGTCAAACTGAGCTAAAGGCAATAGAAAAAAGGTGCATCTTTAAATTTGATTTAAAACTATCTAGAGTGAAACAGGACTTTATTGTGGAAGACTATTCCACAGCCTTGGAGCAGCAACTGAGAAAGCTCGGTCACCTTTCGTCTTGAAATGTGAGCGGGGGACTGACAAAAGATGCTGTGAGGAGGACCTAAGTGACCTGGTGACCTCCAGTGGCCTGGAGGTAATGAGTGGGGTTAGCAGATCTGTGATGTATAATGGCACTAATCCATTTAGAGCTTTAAAAACAAAAAGTAATATTTTAAAATCAATCCTGTATTTGACTGGTAGCCAGTGCAAATGGGCCAAAACAGGTGTAATGTGGTCATATTTCTTTGTTCCTGTTAAAAGCCGTGCAGCAGTATTCTGAACCATTTGTAGCCTTGAAATGTTAGACTGAGACAGACCTGTATACAGAAAGTTGCAGTAATCTAACCTAGAGGAAATAAAAGCATGGATAACCGTTTCAATATCACTGTATGATAAGAGAGGTTTTAATTTGGCAATGTTTCTTAGATGATAAAAGCTGCTCTTCACCACACTACTGACCTGTTTGTTAAAATTAAGTGAACTGTCTAACAGGACACCAAGATTTTTGAAAGTGTCATGCAAATTAGCAGACAGAGGGCCAAGGGCTTTGCTCAATTTGGACACAGAGGAGGGAGAGCCAAAACGTATAACTTCAGTCTTGCGGTCATTAAGCTGAAGGAAATTATTAGCCATCCAGGATTTAATGTCATCTAAGCAATTAAAGAGATTTGTCAGTGTGCAAGAGATGTGACTGGTAGATAAAACTGTGTCTCATCTGCATAACAGTGATACTGAATGTTGTACTTGTTTAGAATGGACCCAAGAGGTAACATATATAATGAGAAGAAAAGAGGGCCTAAAATTGACCCTTGGGGGACACCATATTTGATGGAAGCTGGTGAAGAGGAGCAGGTTTCCGACTACCTGATCATTCTGCTTCAACACAAGATGCTAAGAGAATGGCAATATCTAAAAAGCATTTTATCTCACAAAAAGCAAATATTTCAAGCACTTTGCGGTTCAGCTCAGGATCCAGACACAAGCATGCCCAGACTCAACGCAAACAGCAGCACGGAGACCAAAGAGCTGTTTGTTTGAGCCAGCTGTTTAGCACAGACCTTCAGACAGGAGGGTGACACACCATTTGGGCTGGGTGCCTTCTTGATCTTCTGTCTGGAAAAGCTGACAAACATCCTCTTCACAGATCTTGAGTGCTGGTAGGGGGTCAGAGGTGACAGAATGGCAGGGGGTGAAAATGGGTCTTCATTGTCTGGGGGGGGGGGGAGAGGTGTGAATGTGTCAAATCTGCAGTAAAACACATTCAGCTCGTCAGCCAGTTGATGGTTCTCTGCAGTGTTGGAGGATGGTCTCCTGTAGTTGGTGATGTTCTGCAGGCCTCTCCACATTGACGCTGGGTCGTTAGCTGAAAGGCTGTTTTTAATCTTTTCAGCATAGCTCCTCTTACCTGCTTTCACCTCCATTGTCATTATGTTTCTGGCCTAATTGTACTGTAGGCCTCCTCCTTGGCCTGATGAAGCTGCCTGACTTTTGCAGTGAACCAGGGTTTGTTATTGTTGTATGTGTGGAAGGTCTTGGTGGGCACACACAATATAACACAACAGTTCCATTATGAATTATTTTGTTAATGGTAGTATTCTCAAAAATAGTAACACAAATAGCAATTAAAATACCAACAAACATAAAAATAACTTATGCAAACAGTATTAAAAATAGAGTATTTACACAGAATCAACACTTAGCTATACAATTAAAATGTAATTAAAATATAATTTAAAGCAGAGATAATTAAAGATTAATTAAAATGTTGGCTAATTAAGTGATAAACATAACAATACAAAATGAAATAAATACAATATTTACAAAAATTAAATATTAAAAACACAATGGTGTTCATTTCACTGGTGCCACGTTTCACTTGTTCTATAGGCCTAATTAGTGCCATGCTTCATTGGTGCTGGCCTTGACAGATCTTAGGCTTCACTGGCGCTGGGCTTCTCGTCTTCTGGTATGTCTGTTGAGGATGTAACTTGCAGTGTCTGACCATCAGCTGCATGCTCGCAAACAGGTTCTAGGGTGGATTGCTGAAACTGTACTGACTTCAAATCAGATGCATTTTGGGAAACATATTCTGTTTCACTAAAATCAGGATCTATAAAATAGAAATGTAAAGTCATTTACTTTAACATTTTTACTTTATTATGAAATGTATTCATCATGAAACCACCATCAGGAATAATGTATGACATCAGATCATATCTACATTACTTAACATTCTGTTTATTTTACCTTCAATCTCTGCAGTCACAACACAACCTAGCTGTTCTTTTAGATCATTGATTTGTTTGGTCAATTTTGCAGCTTCTTTCCTCAAATAACGGACACTTTGGAGGTGGGTGTCCACATGGGTTTTCATCTTCATAAAAAGGTTTCTTGTGCGCTGTGCTGTGTCAATCAGTTGACCAGAAATGAAAGTTTTATGGATCCTCACGTCTTGGACTTGATACTGTCAACACACAAAAATGAATTTTAATGAAATTTAATTATGGTTTTCATTAATAATAATTAGTGCTGTCAAGCGATTAAAATATTTAATCGCGATTAATGTCGCAACTGTCATAGTTAACTCGCGATTAATTGCAATTTAATCGCACATTTTTGTCACATGAAAAAACATTGTAATTCTCTTATCAGCATAAAAAAGTGAATGGGCTTGCTTTGTACCATGTTTTTTTTTTATTGCAGAGCATAACACGTCTTGTCACAGCCACTGACATCCATAACTTCCATATTAGATGAGAAAACCAAGGGATGAAAAATAAAGTGCATATCACTGTGAAAATAAAAAAATGTTTTATTTTACTCTTCATTAGTTTCTTTTGAAGAGAAGTATTTGCCATAAAAAAGATAAAAACAGATAACAAAAATAAAAACATTCATCATACGTTCAAAAACGTTCATCATAGTGTGGCACTGTATTATCTAATTCTCACTGCTTATAACTCTACACCTACCCGGTGGAGCTGAGCTGGGAAACTGAAGACTGAAGGAACAGTATTGAAAAGTATTTTTCCAGTCTCACCTGTGAAAGGTAATCCCATGTGATCTCGTTTGGACGGTAAACCTGTTGGTACAGTTAAACGCAGCACATGAATGAGGCATCTTTATTCTTGGCTACTGTCTAGATGCTATACCAGAGACGGTTGAAGAATCTCCACTTTGCCCCATCCAATATGGCGGCGAGGATGTTTATATGTCTATGCCTTTCTCCATCACTCACACATACTCTTATTGAAGCAGCGCGCAACAAGCCTCAACAGGAACTACGGGTGACTCGCAGGGCCAAATTAGAATTTGCGTTAACGGCACTATTTTTTTTAATCGCGTTAAATTGAGATCGCGTTAACGCGTTATTATGGCGTTAACTTTGACAGCACTAATAATAATGTAAAAACATGAACCATTTCAAACATTAAGTTGGTATACTATACAAAACCTTATACTTTATAAACTATAAGCTTTACTTAAGACTTTACATATACTTACAGCCAGCAATGTGAGTTTGTCACAAATGGTATTGAGCTCTTGCATCTCAGCAGTAATTTTGGCTGGAGACTGATTAGAAGCTATTCTAAAAAGAAAATATTACAAATCATCAATCTAATGATCCACAAGACACACAGAAAGTACTTCAACTTTCCACAAATTCAGCTAAAGTTTACATCGTCTTTTGTAACTCCGTCCTGTTGAGCTCCGCAGCTTCATCAGCACTGAACCTGGGGAATAATCTCATGGAGGCAATGATACTCTTTAGACGTTATGGCATCTTTATTAACAATCACAGTCTTACACTTTCTCTAGTTGCAGTGGGGAGAACTCCGAACTCCTTTTTTTTTCATCTCTTTACAAACATAACACGCCTGGGCATGTCCTAAACAAAATGTGGTGTCACAACATGAGTTTCAGGCTTGTGACTTGTAACCCACTGTGGTGAAAACAAAACACTACACCTCATTAAACTGCAGTACAATCACATATCACATACTGTAACAACTGAGTACATTAAATAAAAGAATATCTCTTTATTAGGGCCCGAGCACCGGTCGGTGCGAAGCCCCTATTGTTTTTCGAAGGATGATTATTATTTTTTTTTTCCTGCCGCACTTGGCTTTTTTTTGAGGCATTTCCCATGCACGAAAAGTCATGAAATTTGATACACACATCAGTCGTTGTAACCGTTACTCAGCCACAGACGTTTGGCCCCGGACATGGCCCAGGGACTTCATAGAGCCCCCTAATGTCATGGAGTCCTTGGATCGGCATATAGTTTCAGCTATGCATACCAAATTTAGTATGTATGTAGTGCGTCCCAAGACGAACAACTTTCGTACATACATTGCATTTGCCACGCCCAACAGGAAGTGAGGTAATTGGGCTTATATGTGTTTGGACACATGGTAATTTTTAACATACGCCTCCTAGACAGTTTATCAGATTCATGTGAAATTTGTTCTACATGATGCCAAGATGTTGCTGACATTTTTGATATATTGTAATATGTTGAAATGGCCTTATGATTTTAATATCTCGCCATATAAACAGGAAATGTGTCAGAAAGCCACAGTGCATTGACTATATGGTTGGACACTTCTTACTTCAATAGATATTATGATTATTATGATAACCTGACACCCAATAGGCCTGCCTGTTATAGCGCCACCACCTGGCCAAGCAGGAAATGTGCCAGAAATTGGCAATGCTTTAACTGATTGATCTGACACTTTACAAAATATTGTGTATTATGCTTGTGATGATATTCACATGTGTAATTCAGATGCCTAGCACAGCGCCACCATCTGGCCAAGCAGGAAATGGACAAAAAATGTTCAATTCATTGATGGATTGATCTGAAACTTTACAAAATATTGGATATCGTGATTCTGATGAAATTGACACGTCTAATTCAGATGCCTAGCACAGTATCACCATCTGGCCAAGCAGGAAATGTGCCAAAAATTTTCAATGCTTTGACAGATTGATCTATGACATGCCTGACATAGCGCCACCAACACACACTCATATACATGTAGCACACACACACATATGTACACACACACATATGTACACACACAGTTGCAATCATATACACACACATGAATACTCACGAGAATGGGTAACATATACAATTCTGTGCACACACATACACACACAGTCATATGCATATTTATGCATACACACACTCTCTCACAAGTATGCACTCACATGCACATGCAACATCTATGAGCACACTCTTTTCTCTCTCTCTCTCTCTCTCTCTCTCTCTCTCTCTCTCTCCCTCTGACAGACACACACACAATAATAGTGACCTGCCATCATTGTGCATTTTGTTGCAGACATATGAAAACTCTGCATGCACACACACACACACACACACACACACTGCAGACACAGGAAAGTTAAGATGACTTAAGATTACCGCGTGAGATAGAGAGAAGGAGGAGACGCATGTATAGTTTTGCACATATATAAATGTACATTTTCAGGGGGCGCTGCTGAGCGTTAATGGAGTAGGACGCAAGTTTGGAAGCTCCTGCTGATTTCGGTTAAATTGTTATTCATCTGCACTTTTTGGTCACATATTTAGTCTTGTTTTACTCCACAGTACTTTTTGTTTGGGAGTTGTATACTGTACTGCGTAAAATGGCTGGAAGGAACTCTAAAATTAGCAATACTATTCAGACACAACTGAGGCCTAGTTCACATTCCGCGACCACACCCTTGAGTGAGCCACCTGCTCCTGCAGAGGTCGCCTCGATGCACGCTAACCCTGACATTGCTGCCCTCAAGCTCGAGTTGCTGGCCTCGCTGAGGAAAGATATTGCTGATATTTTCAAAAAGGAACTCCAGGACACTCTCGGGGATGCTTTCTCCACTATCAAGCTCGACCTGCAAGCGGTGCGGACACAGCTGGTGAATGATAAAGTGGCTACCAATGCTACCCTGTCCAAGCTAAAAGGTATGGTTGGGGAGATGGAGCACACACTAACCAAGTGCTCTGATGACATCGCCAAGATGAAAACTACTATCAAGTGCCTAACAGCTAGCATAGCCAAGCTGGAAAATAAATGTGAAGACTTGGAGTCCAGGTCACAGTGTAACAACGTTAGAATAGTGGGAGTACCGGAGAGTCCTGACACCTGTACCACTGCCGCTGTGGCCGCCTTACTAAAGGATGCCTTTGGTCTGGTAAAGGAGTCGCTTTTGGATCGGTCCCACCAGACCCTCCATCCCAAACCCAAGCCTGATCATTGTCCACGAGCCACTGTGTGCAGATTTCATTATCACAGTGACTGTACTGGCATTTTAAGCCGCGCTAGAGAGCTCCGACAGATTAAAGTCAGAGACTTGACCATCTCAGTCTTCCCTGACTACACTGCCAAGGTAGCCCGGGCTCGGGCTGCATTCAACGAGGTCAGGTGGCAACTTCGTGGCATTGAGGGTGCTTGGTATGGTCTGATTTATCCAGCACAACTTCACATCACTCACAACGGTGTTGAGAAGGACTTTGTTTCTGCGGTGGAAGCCAGCGACTATGTCAAAACCTTGATCTCTGGATGAACTCCATTAGCTTTTCGGATCTGTTTTCAATAGTGTTATTGCTTAGAGTTTGGGGTCTCACTCATCTTAACTTCACCTGTGCAGTATTAGGTGGTTTTCTGCTTTGCAGGCACTTTCTTTCTGTATTTCTTGTATTTTTGTACTCCAGATCAGATCACCATTACCTCATTTTATGCTCTCTGCATTTATTTGTACAGGTTTTACTGTTACTATTGTTTGTTAATTAGTATTTCCACGTGCTTTGCTATTGTATTCATCCGGTCTATGTGGTATTTTGATTTGTATTATTAAGGTGATCATCTTTGTTGTTTTGTTGGAATGTTCATCCTTAGTTGCAACAATATTTTGCGATGTGAGTTTCCTTTTTTTTCAGGGGTTTATTACTATGTGCATATTGTCAAACATTGTTGAGATCGGCGGGAGTTTTTTCTTTTTATTTCTCTCTTGCTTCTGTTTGCTCTGCACATTCTCTGGGTTGTTCAGACACTGTGGTGGACAACTTTTGGTTTTTGTGGGAAACACTGCTGTCTCCTTTGTTCTGTAGTTATATGGGGACTTTGGGTGTATTTGTGTTTAGGGGTATGTTGGGGGGAGGGTGTCCCACCTTGGCTCTCGGTGATCATTTGCATTTTTGTTCTTTTTTTGTATTATTTAAATGGTTAATGGCAATATAGATCCCAGCATTGCTGGGTCAGGCACAGCTTTCAGATTTATTAGTTGGAATATCAGAGGTATGGGTAATCCTTTTAAGAGATCCAAGGTTTTTATACACTTGAAACGGTTAAACTCTGATGTAGTTTTTTTTTACAGGAGACTCACCTTCGCATTAAAGATCACCATAGGTTACATTGTCCCTGGGTAAGTCAAGTCTTCCACTCAAATTTTAACTCAAAAGCTAGAGGGGTTGCCATTTTAATTAACAAGAGAGTTCAGTTCTCATCCACTGATATTATTGCTGATAGGAATGGTAGATACCTCATAGTTTCTGGCACCCTAATGAAGAAAAAGGTTTTATTGGTGAATGTGTATGCCCCAAACTTCGATGATGTTGAATTCACCAACAGATTGTTGAGTAACATCCCCTTCCTGAATACTCATCTGCTGATCTTCGGAGGGGATCTAAATTGTGTTTTTGACCCAATCTTGGATAGGTCTAATCCTTGTAATCTGACTCACTCTGCGATGTCTAAAACATTCTCTGATTTTATGAAACAGAATGGTCTCATTGATCCATGGAGATCTCGTAACCCTTCTATCAAAAAATTTTCTTTCTTCTCCCAGGCGCACCTTTCATATTCTAGGATTGATTACTTTTTTTATTGACAGTACTCTTAATTCATATGTAAACTCTTCTGACTATTTAAGTATCGTAATATCTGACCATTCACCTTTATTATTAGATATTCAACTTTCTACTTATGTACGTCGTCCACCACTTTGGAGATTTAACTCTCTTCTTCTGGCAGACGAAGAATTTTGCAACCTTATTTCAAATTCTATTGATGAGCTCTTGTCTTTCAATCAAAATGACTCTTCATATTCATTGCTATGGGAGACTCTTAAACGTTACCTGAGAGGTCAAGTTATTTCTTATTCTGCTCTTTCAAATAAAAAAAAATAATGCTAGGCTTCATGAACTTACATCTGCAATTAGTGACCTTGATCAAAGATATGCATTGAACCCTTCTCCGGAACTACTCAAGCAGCGTTTTGATTTGCAGGCAGAATTCAGTCTTGTTTCAACTAAAGGGGCAGAGCACTTGTTACTACACAGTCATGCCTCATATTACGAGCATGGTGACAAGGCCAGTCGTTTACTGGCACATCAGTTACGATGACAAGCCAGTTCCCGATTGATACCTAGTATTAAAAACACTTATGACACTATTACTACAGATCCTTTGGAAATTAATGCTACTTTTAAGATCATTTTACTCTTTGTTATATAAATCTGAGTTTCCTACAGACAACACTAAAATGAACGATTTCCTTCAGAGCCTCTAGATTCCTGTCATCAATAGTAATACTGCTATGCAATTGGACTCCCCACTCTCCCTCGAGGAAGTATCAAATGCTATTAAAGCTATGCAATCTAACAAAGCCTCAGGCCCTGACGGGTTTCCGATTGAATTTTTCAAAACATTTATTGGTAAATTGGCACCGCTACTTTCATCTGTATTCAATGAATCTCTAGAAAGTGGTTCACTACCACCAATTTTGACACCCGCCACTATAGCTCTCCTTCTCAAGAAGGACAAAGATCCAACCTCCTGTGGTTCCTACAGACCCCTATCTCTGCTTAATGCTGACCAGGGGCGATTTCTCAGAGACAACAAGGGAAGCCGAGCTTCCCTAAAATTCTCTCCCCAAACTGCGGCATCTATGACGTTGAATTCTCATTAAAACAATAACTTGCATAACATAATATATGCCCAAGATTGTATTTACGTTCATAACTATCCTGTAAATTATTTGAGTGATGTCTGACGAACTTGCAGTTCGCTATGAGAATCACCTTTGCTGCCAGGCTGTAACCAGCGTTGCCAGATACTGCTGATGTTTTCCAGCCAAAATATGTTCAAAACCCGCCAAAATGCACTTAAAACTGCCCAATCTGGCAACACTGGCTGTAACCTTTCTTATTTCAATGGGCTCTATGGACTGGCAGCCGGGTATCCGTTGCAGTCTATGAGAGGGCTCTGAACAAACAATTTCGGCTAGTTGTTATTGGTTAAAATCGACAAAATCGTCATTTCCAGGGAAGCCGGGCTTCTCTGGGACTAACGAGACAGTGGGAGGGGCAAGAAGCCGGGCTGATGAAGGATTATTGGAGGTAGTGTTGAAAGACATGAGGAGGGCGGGCTCTGTACTTCAGCGTCGGCGAGGAACACGGTAAGCGCATGATCAGTCAGTCCCTAGCGGATGTCGAGAAAGTGTAGTCGTGTGCCAAAGTGCTGTCCGAATTTCTTTTCATATAAACGTTTCTTCTCATTGATGTCTCTGTACATTACTCTGCAAATAAATGTAAATATTACTCGTTGTGCTACATTAACTTTCATCCATTCTATCAGTTTGATCATTTGTGAATTCACTCGTTTATTTCATTTGTAGTTCAATCTGGTTGTAGGCTAGCTTGAGCCTTATTGGGATCTGCAGTGCTAGCTGCTAACAGAAATTGGTGAAGTCTCTGGAAAGCACAACCAGCTAGTATGACAGGGTCACAGACCATTTTCTGGAAAAGGAGCGGAGGGCAGAATTTGTGTATAAATAGTGTGCATCATATAATGTTCATGAATCTGAAGTGTGTATATTGTTCAGTAATGTTAAGAGAATGGTGGGCTCTGTGTTATAGGTTATACCTGGGTATAATATTCAAGGTTCTGTGTGTTGCATAGCCTACCTGGTTATGAATTTCCAGACTGTGTTGCAGAAGATGTTCAAGGATGTGTTGCACAGCTGGGTGTTGTGTTAAAGACTCTGTGTTGCATATCAGGGTATGATGTTCAAGGCTCTTCGTTGAATAGCCAGTGATTTTTGGATGTTTGATATTTTTGATTAAGGATATGAGGCACTAGCCTGGCAAGCCAGACTATAACATGAAATGTACAAGCAAAAATACTTTCTGCCACTAGGTAGGGTTGTCTAGTTCACTATGCTAATGGGGCACACCTTTCTATGCTTTGATATCCGGCCTACAGGTTTTACGATGAATGCGTAAAATGGGCTTCCCCTGTTTTAAAAACCAGCAGCCGCCACTGATGCTGACGTAAAGGTGTTGGCTAAAGTAATTGCATTTCATTTAGAGAATGTGCTTCCTCACATTATATCTGAAGAGCAAAATGGTTTTATAAAGGGACGTCAATTGTTTTTTAATACCCGTACACTTTTCAATATAATTTATTCAAAACATTCGGCTGAACTTCCTGAACTTGTGATTTCTTTAGATGCTGAAAAGGCATTCAATAGGGTAGAGTGGGAGTACTTGTTCGCAGTTTTAAAGAAATTTGGATTTGGTGATACATTTATTTCTTGGATTCACCTCCTTTATTCATCCCTTAAAGCCAGTGTCCATACTAATGATGTCTATTCTGATTATTTTGCCCTTGGACATGGCACTCGCCAAGGTTGTCCTTTGTCACCGTTGCTCTTTGCTATTGCGCCTCTGTCTTTTACCTTACGATCTTCCCCCTTACTCAAAGGAATCACACGTAATGGAACTGAATATAAATTATCGCTATATGCAGATGATTTGTTATTGTATATAACCGATCCCACTCGCTCTGTCCCTGCTGTTTTAAGTATTCTGGAGAACTTCGGCAACTTTTCAGGTTATAAATTAAATCCGAGGAAAAGTGAGTGTTTTCCCGTTAATATTGCAGCATGTCATCTTCAGCAGGCATGTTTACCTTTTCAATTTAGTCCATCAGGGTTTAAATACCGGGTATTACACAAAAATACTCATTTTATATTATATATATATATATATATATATATATATATATATATATATATATATATATATATATATATATATATATATATATATATACATATGTACCCATACCCACATATATACACTTATATTATCAATAGACTGTTATTGTAATTCCTCCTCCCTATACCTCATAAAGATCTGTTCCTTATATCTTTTTTTGAACTGGTTTATAGTTGTACATTTCATGAGCTCCACATTCAAACTGTTCCATAGCTTTACTCCACGAATAGAAATACTGAACATTTTTAACATTATCCTAGCACTGTGAATTTTAAATTTCAGTTTCCCCCTAAAATTATAGCCCCCCCTCTTTATCCGAGAACATTGTTTGGATATTATTTGGTACTTTATAATTCCTTACTTTGTACATTATTAAGGCAGTTTTATATTCTATAATATCCCTGAATTTTAAACATTTTGAATTTAAGAATAGTGAATTAGTATGATCTTGGTAACCAGCACTATGAATTATTCTTATAGCTCTTTTTTGAAGTATAGTTATTGCATGGAGTGAACATTTATACGTATTTCCCCACACCACTGAGCAGTAATTTAAGTACGGTAAAACCAGGGAACAGTAAAGAATGTGGAGTGAATTATAGTCGAGGATGTGCTTAGCTATACTCAACACAGATATGCTTCTTGATAGTTTAATTAGTATGTATTTTAAATGTGATTTCCAATTAATTCTATCATCTATTATTACCCCAAGAAATTTATTATTAGAAACTCTTTCAATATCAACACCATCTACCTGTACATTTATTGCCCTATTTATTTTATAATTATTAAATAACATGATTCTTGTTTTAGACAGATTTAATGATAATTTATTTTGATCAAACCAACTTTTTAACCTGCACAGTTCTGAAGAGATTTTGTTTTCTAACTCATGTAAATTTGTTCCAGAACAAAACATATTTGTGTCATCTGCAAATAATACCATCTTAAATACCTTTGATACATTGCACATATCATTTATATAAAGAATAAACAGTTTAGGACCCAATACTGACCCCTGAGGGACACCACAATCAATATTCAAACGAGTTGAGACAGAGTCACCCAACTTCACAAATTGTGTCCTGTTGCTCAAATAACTTCTTATCCAATTTAATACAACTCCCCTTATCCCATATTGCTCCATCTTATTAATTAATGTATCATGATTAATAGTATCAAAAGCTTTTTGAAGATCAATAAATATCCCAGTGACATATTTCTTATCATCTATAGAGTTACTGATTTCTTCACTTGACTCTGTTAGTGCCATCTCTCATCTCATCTCATTATCTCTAGCCGCTTTATCCTTCTACAGGGTCGCAGGCAAGCTGGAGCCTATCCCAGCTGACTACGGGCGAAAGGCGGGGTACACCCTGGACAAGTCGCCAGGTCATCACAGGGCTGACACATAGACACAGACAACCATTCACACTCACATTCACACCTACGGTCAATTTAGAGTCACCAGTTAACCTAACCTGCATGTCTTTGGACTGTGGGGGAAACCGGAGTACCTGGAGGAAACCCACGCGGACACGGGGAGAACATGCAAACTCCACACAGAAAGGCCCTCGCCGGCCCCGGGGCTCGAACCCAGGACCTTCTTGCTGTGAGGCGACAGCGCTAACCACTACACCACCGTGCCGCCCCAGTGCCATCGCTGTTGATCTATTTGCTCTAAATCCATATTGACTATCACTGAGTAGTTTGTATTTTTCAATGAATTTATCTAATCTGTTATTGAATAGTTTTTCAAGAATTTTGGAGAATTGAGGAAGTAAAGAAACAGGTCTGTAATTTGTGAAGTTGTGTTTGTCCCCAGATTTATACAATGGAATTACTTTTGCTATTTTCATGTTACTTGGAAATGTACCGGTTTGAAATGACAAGTTACAGATGTATGTTAATGGTTTAGAAATCCCCCCAATAATAGTTTTCACTAATTTCATATCAAGATCATTACAATCTGTGGATATTTTATTACTACATTTATTAACTATATCAATAATTTCCTTCTCATCTACTGGTGTAAGAAACATAGAACAATAATTCCTCTTTATAATATTATCAATACAATCATCATTTGTTACCGGATCAGAGATATTTTGAGCTAATCTTGGTCCAACATTAACAAAAAAATTATTAAAACTATTAGCAACTACATCCATGTTATAATTTTCGATACCTTTGTCATTAAAGTATTTAGGGTAATGTATTTGTCCAGAGCCATCTTTAATAATACTATTTAATATATTCAGGGGCGGACTGGCAATCTGTGCATTCTGGAAAAGTCCAGAACGGCTGTCCGGTCTATGGCCGTCGGCCCTGTTCAATAACCAAAATTTTCAGTCTATCAACTAACAACAGGTGGTGCTAAGATGATAATTTATTCATCAATCATTATTCCATAGGCCTAAAAGCCAACAAAGAAGAGTAACGTTAGTGTCTGTCAACAGAAAGATGGCAAGCTGAAAACGTAAGGAGAAAGGTGGATGGGAAAAGTTAAAACAAAAGAAAGTGAAGTCAATTGAAGAAGATGCTTCAAAATGTAGAAAGCTCACAGAGCTTTTTGGCAGCAGTGCAACTGCAAGCAGCAGCAGTAGCGGTCATGTCACGTTATCACCGAGCGAGGCTGAGAACCAGGTGGACATCCAACCTGACCAACCACATGCTGATGATGATAGTCATGATGAGGGCCAGGCAGCTGAGGGAATTTCACTGGAGGAGGAGGTACCGGTAAGTGACAACGACATAAAACCATAGCATAACACAGGTTACGTAAAGGCCACTCATAGACCCCTCTCATAGTAGGCCAATCTTCTATTGACTGGATTTGCGGTGTGATGATGAGAAATATGTGGTTTATGCTGTCAAAACAAACACGTAATTACCAAGCAAGCCAATTATAAATAGATAGGCAAGCACAAATGGCCGCGATTTCATATGTTCACCTCTGCATAATTCATGCAGATTAGGCTCTTTATGTTCAAGAGAACCAAAGCTCTAGCCTATCATTAACCAAAAGTTTGAGGGGGAGAAGTGTTTTCCATTTTGGCACTATTTATCTTTGTCTTCTCTTTCATGGTGCGTGGTGGAATGTCTGTGGAATAGGCTACAAGTGTTGTTTGAAGGATGATTGGTTGAATGGTATCATAACTAATCACAGCAGCATTCCATTGTGCAATTTGTTAATAGCCTAATTTTAGATCTGTTTGTCAGGCTTACCTACCAAAAAATCAGCATATTATTAAAACTATAAAATGTGTCAAGCAGGCTAATTCTTACACAGAATAGACCTAAAAGGCTAAAAATGTAATTGGGATTTAGGAAAAACCTCCAAATAATTAAACAAATGTTAATCAAGCATATGTCAGTGCACAGTGTGAAGGGTTTTCCTAGATGCCATTGCATAGTTTAGATATAATCAACAATAGCATTAGCATCCAACTTCATCTTTTCAATTGTTTGTTTATTCAGGTTGAAGATAGTGGCAGCTCAAAAGATGACAGGGAGAGTCCAGGAAAGTGCCAGAATGAGGGATCAGTGCCCCAATATTTCAGCCGCCCCAGTTCAGACAGTTACAGCCTGGAGCAGTTTTTCAGTTACCACCCCTAGTAAAAGCCCAAAAACCTGTCTCTACAAAGATTGTTCAGCTGTAGAGATGGCACTAACCATAAATGGCTGACATACTGTGAGGAGAATCACACACTGTATTGCCTGTAACATATTTCTCTTTAAAATGCAAGCACAGAAGTGACTGTAAAATAGCAGTATAAAAGACAATGTCTATGTTCATTTTTGTTTAGGAGATGCAAGTGATGTTTAGTCGTTCTTGAATATTAGCCTAGGTGTTCTTGAGTTCTTGAATAAACAATCATAAATAGTTCATCTGTGTGGGTTTTGTTATGACAGACAATATACAGTACCACTATAGCACTTTACTATAGCACTATAGTATAGTATACTATAGTATAGTGGGCCTATTTGGGGGGAAAGTCCAGGGCCGTTTTTTGGTCCCAGTCCGTCCCTGAATATATTCCATATTCCTTTAATATTATTTTTGCTATTATATATTAATTTACCATAATAATCCTTCCTACATCTCCTTATGATACTCATTAACTTGTTTTTATATTTTTTATATTTATTTTCTGCTTCTTTGGTTCTTAATTTAATAAATTCTCTATATAGAGTGTTTTTCTTCTTACAGGCATTTTGTAATCCCTTAGTAATCCAAGGTTGGTCATTATAGTTTTGTTTTGTACTATATTGCTTCAGTGGGCAATTTTTATCATATAATAATTTGAATATACTTAAAAAGTTATCATATGCTCTAACAATGCTATTCTCGATATAAACTGATTCCCAGTCTTGTATTAATAAATCATTATTTAATGCAAACATGGCTTCCTCAGTCCTAACTCTTCGATACTTAAGTTTATGGTCTGTCACATTTCTCTTATGATTACAGTCATAAATTGTAAAAACTGGTAGATGATCACTAATATCATTGATTAATATTCCACTTATAATGTTATTATCTATATCATTGGTAAATATATTATCTATTAAGGTAGCACTATGGTCAGTAATTCTGGTGGGTCTGGTAATTTTTGGGTGAAGACTCATACTGTACATAGTATTAATAAATTCCTCAGTCATACTGTGCTTATTAGGGTTCAACAGATCAATATTAGTATCCCCACAAATGAAGATAACTTTTTTATTATCTACTGTAAATGTCTTTTCTACCCAGTCCTTAAACGCCTCTATACTAGTTTCTGGCGCTCTATATATACAGCTAATTAATACATTTCTATTTTTTCAATATTAATTTCGATTTTTAAACATTCTAATAAGTTATCAATCACCGCTGTCATGCCATCTATTAACTTATAATTCAAATTACAGTCCACATACACCGCCACTCCTCCTCCACCTTTATTTTTCCTATTTATATAATTAAATTCATATCCAGCCAGTTCGAAATCCACTCCTTTCTCCAGGTCAATCCAGGTCTCTGATATGGCAATTATGTTGAATGGATGAGTAAACTGACTTAAGTATTTCTTGATGTGTTTGAAGTTGGCGTACATGCTTCTGCTGTTGAAGTGTATTATTATTAAATGTCTACTTAGATAGCTCATCTCATTATCTCTAGCCACTTTATCCTGTTCTACAGGGTCACAGGCAAGCTGGAGCCTATCCCAGCTGACTATGGGCGAAAGGCGGGGTACACCCTGGACAAGTCGCCAGGTCATCACAAGGCTGACGCATAGACACAGACAACCATTCACACTCACTTTAGAGTCACAAGTTAACCCAGGGGTCACCAAACTTTTTTCTCTGGGGGCCACATTGTCGTTCCTGACTGTGATGGGGGGCCAGGGTCGGGTCAGCTATATAACATAGAATTGTATGACCCAGACAAATATGACCACCAGCAGGCCTCATTGTGTAGTAGAGATTACTAGCCTGGCACAGCCATCCCCACTACTATATCCACACTACTATATCAACACTTGATTCCTGGCACATATTTGTTTATCTTTACGAGTGGTTTGCAAAAGTAGTAATCGAGTCTTCACACTTTGTTTTAATTTGAAATACCACAGATATTCCATTTATTTATTTTCTAATAAAAATAACATCAAAGCTGTCAAGGTAAGAAACATCTGCCTAGTTGAGGTGATTGACACAAAGGTGAGTGGAAAATTATAAATTGTAGGTAGGCCTGTTGACATTATTAATAATATTAATAATAATTGTGTGCAGCACTTAATAAAGGTCAAATAAATAGGCCTATAAAATAAATACATTTTAAAAAACAGTGAAATTATAATAATATGAGCAATAGATCACAGCAGTTGTGCTGTGTCCTGCACGTCATTGCTTTCATCCATGGCCAAAGCAAAAAACTCGAATTCTGACGCTTTCTCATTCAGCTGGTCATACACGTTGTCCCCCAAATCTTCGGTTCACCTGGTCATAGTAGGTGCGGAGAGACTCACCGCGTTGAGCGCATCCTTCTTGTCGGGACACACCTCCTCGGCCACAGCAAGCATGCATACTTTAACAAAGTCCCCATCAGTAAACGGCTTTCCATGGGTAGCTAGGAGGTGAGCTACCTTATAGCTAGCTCGGACAGCAGCCTGGTTGATCTGGGTTTGGCGAAGGAATACATTCTGTTGTGCAGCCAGTCCGCATTTCATCCTCTGAATCCTGTCTTCTCTTGTTTGCCCTCACAAACTAGCATACTCTTTGTGGCAGGTTTCATAGTGACGACGCAGATTATATTCTTTGAAAACCGACACACTTTCTTTACATACAAGACAAACTGCACGGTCCTTACACTGAACAAAAAAATAATTGGTGGTCCACTGTTTTTCAAAAACTCTGCACGCTCTGTCAACTTTTTGCTGACTGCTAGCCATTTTGCTGTCCTGAACACTGACAGTTCTCTGTGCGTGCGCTGCCTGTCACTGCTTGATCGCGAGCATATGATGAAAATTTGGAAAATATGAATAGTTCATTTTATAACTAAATATCAATTTTAATTGATAAAATCAACAAAATACAAGATGCAGACGTTATTATTTGCCAAAAAGCAATTTAAAAAAAATAGGCCATGACCACTTTTGGGGATTGCCTCACAGGGCCGGTTCAAGTGGTGGGGGGCAGAGGGGCCGGTCAAAGGGGGGTGGCGGGCCGGAGTCGGCCCGCAGTTTGATGACCCCTGAGTTAACCTAACCTGCATGTCTTTGGACTGTGGGGGAAACCGGAACACCTGGAGGAAACCCACACAGACAACGTACAAACTCCACACAGAAAGGCCCTCGACGACCACAGGGCTTGAACCCAGACCTTCTTGCTGTGAGGCAACAGTGCTAACCACTACACCACCATGCCACCCCTACTTAGATAGCTATAGATATTTATATACCTTGTTTTGTAATTGTAGCAAGCGTTCTATGTGGGTGGAGCACAGAAGCACGGCAGGCCAGTACTGAGTTCTCAACAACTCCTTTATTGTCAGCTTTTCAGCTTCTACACATTTACTCATACATATACACACACGCCACACACACACGTGTCCTGGTCGGGAGAGAGCCTGCTCTGCTCTCCCTCTCTTCCTTAAATAGGGCACGGCTCCTGGGAAGACACACAAACAGGTTAAATCACCTCAGATGTAGTGATTCTGCCACTTACCTTCCCTGACTCCGCCCTCCGGTCACAGACCGATGCTTGACCACGCCCCCACTGCCACATACCCCCACTGCCCGATTCAGGCCGGGCAGCCGTCCGGGCTGCAGCCGACTCCCCCCCCTTGACGGGAGAGGAAGTCCGCCATGACCATCTGCGCCCCTGGCCTGTGGACCACCTTGAAGTTAAAGGGTTGGAGTGCCAGATACCAACGGGTGATCCGCGCGTTGGCATCCTTCATGCGGTGGAGCCACTGGAGGGGCGCGTGGTCCGAACAGAGGGTGAAAGGGCGTCCCAGCAGGTAGTAATGGAGGGCAAGGACCGCCCACTTGATGGCCAGGCACTCCTTCTCTATGGTGCTGTAGCGCCCCTCATGCACCGACAGCTTACGACTTATGTACAGCACTGGGCGATCCTCCTCCTCCACCTCCTGGGACAGAACAGCCCCCAGCCCTCTGTCCAACGTATCCGTCTGCAATATAAAAGGGAGAGAAAAGTCAGGGGAGTGTAACAGTGGCCCCCCACACAGTGCAGCTTTTACCTCAGAAAAAGCCCGCTGGCATTGCTCCGTCCACTGGTGCCCCCTTTTTAGTGAGTTCAGTCAGTGGGCTGGTGACGTCCGAATAATTAGGTATAAACCTACGATAATCGCCAGCCAGCCCTAGGAACTGTCTCACCCCCTTTTTGGTCTTGGGCCTCGGGCAGGCCGCAATCGCTGCAGTCTTGTTAATTTGGGGACGCACCTGCCCATTGCCCAAGTCGAAGCCCAGATACCGTACTTCCACCCGCCCAATTGCACACTTCTTTGGGTTGGCTGTGAGACCCGCCCGCTTCAGTGACCTAAGGACGGCCCTCAGGTGTTGTAGGTGCCGTGGCCAGTCATTACTATAAATAATGATGTCGTCAAGGTACGCGGCAGCATAGGTGGCGTGGGGGCGGAGGACCCTATCCATCAGCTGCTGAAACATAGCGGGCGCCCCAAACAGCCCAAAAGGAAGTGTGACAAACTGGTGTAAGCCGAACAGTGTGGAAAAGGCCGTTTTTTCTTGGGATAATGGAGTCAAGGGGATCTGCCAATACCCCTTTGTCAAATCCAGTGTCAATATAAAAGCGAGCCATGCCTAGTCAATCGAGCAACTCATCAATACGAGGCATTGGGTACGTGTCGAATTTAGACACCGCATTGACTTTTCTATAGTCTACACAGAACCGGACTGACCCGTCGGCCTTGGGTACCAAGACCACCGGGCTGCTCCAGTCACTGTGGGACTCCTCAACAATGCCCATTTCGAGCATGGTCTCAAGTTCTTCCCGAACCACCTTTTTCTTGTGTTCAGGCAATCTGTAAGGGCGGCTGCGCACTACCACCCCCGGGGGCGTCTCAATGTGGTGTTCTATGAGGTGGGTGCGGCCTGGTAGGGGCGAGAACACGTCAGAAAATTCTGTTTGCAACCGGGCGACCTCCGCAAGCTGAGTCGGTGAGAGGTGGGCTCCACAGGGGACTGGAGCGGTGGGTGATGCCAATTTTCCCTTTTGAACCTCCGGCCCCAGCTCCGCCTTCTCAGTAACCACCGACACCAGCGCCACAGGGACCTCCTCGCTCCAACGTTTTAACAGATTGAGGTGGTATACCTGTAACGCCCCACCCCTGTCCGTTCGCCTCACCTCATAGTCGACGTCCCCGACTCGCCGTGTGACCTCAAAGGGTCCTTGCCACCTGGCGATTAATTTAGAGCTCGATGTGGGCAACAGTATGAGTACTTTATCTCCCGGTGTGAACTCCCTGAGGCGCGTACCCTTGTTGTACAGGCGGGTTTGTCATTCTTGGGCCTGCCACAAATTCTCCTGTGTTAGGTGGGCGAGTGTGTGGAGTTTTGCGCGCAGGTCAATAACGTATTGGATTTCATTTTTACTTTGTGAAGGTACCTCCTCCCAATTTTCTCTCAGCACATCTAGAATGCTGCGCGGCTTATGTCCATATAACAATTCAAATGGGGAGAACCCCGTGGAGGCTTGTGGGACCTCTTGCACTGAAAACAACAAGGGTTTGAGCCACTTATCCCAATTACGTGCGTCCTCACTTACAAATTTTTTAATTATATTTTTGAACTACCGCTGAACTACGGCAGGACCCACTCTTCATTAAGTGCATCATTAAATCCCGAAATCCTGGCCAATCAGTCCCCAAAATTATAGAGTGGGTAAGGCGAGGATTAACCGCTGCCTGAACTCTAAATTTCTCCCCTCGAAACAGAATGTGGACCGACACTAAAGTATAGTTGTGAACATCCCCGTGCACACACAACACCTTCACCAATTGTGCTCCCCCCAATGCCTCGTTTTGCACCAGGCTTTGGTGAATTGAGGTCTGATTACAGCCGGAATCCACCAAAGCCTGATACGTATCCCCTTGAATACTCACCGGTATGCGATACGCTCCGGCCCGATCGAGGGCGGTTCCTGGCGCGTCGGGGATCCGGACCACCACGCCCACCTCCATCGCCGAGCACTGATGCTGGAGGTGCCCCGGCTCCCCGCAGCACCAGCACACCGGTCCGGGCTCTCTCTCTGCACCGGTGTTCTGGATATCACTCACCTGAGGGGGGGAAGACACAGACACAAAAGTAGGAGACAGTAGGACACCGCGGGTGCGGTGGGCCGGCTGGGGTGGAGCCGGCCCCCGCCTCCGTGGTGGGGGAATGGGGCAAGGGAGAGAAACAGAAGGGGAGAGAGAGGGAGACGGGAGGGGAGAAGGGGAGACACGCTGTCCTGCCATTGGAATGGCCGCCATCTGGTCCTCCGCCAGCTCAATGGCTTGATCTAGTGACGCCGGGCGATGGCACTGGACCCACTCCGCGGTTCCCTCTGGAAGTCAAGCGATGAACTGCTCCAGCGCCACCCAATTGATGATCTCCTCGGTGTCACAGTTGTCGGCCCTCAGCCACTGGCGGCAGGCGTCCCGGAGTTGCTGGCCAAACGCAAACGGCCGGCCGGCCGACCTCCTCCAGGCGCAGCGCACAGAAGCGCTGCCGTTGCTGCTCCGGAGTGCAACCCACACGCTGGAGGATGGCCCTGCGGAGGTCTGCGTAGACCAGCCGGCTGTCAGCGGGGAGCTGTAGTGTGGCCAGCTGCGCCTCACCTGTGAGCAGGGGGAGGAGGCGCGCCGTGCGCTGTTCCACCGGCCAACCCCACACCTCTGCTGCCTGCTCAAAGAGTGTGAGGAAGGCCTCACGGTCATCGTGCGGGCCCATCTTCATCAGGGTGAGGTGGGAGGGGCCCGCGGCAGTGGAGATGGTGGACCCCGCCAACGTGAGTAGGTGCCGGAATGCCCGGTGATCTTCCTGCTGCGCCAGCACCAGGGCCTCGAACCTTCGCTCATGTTCTTCCCAGAGGGTGACCAGCGCCTGGTGCTGGCTCTGTTGGGCCGTGGCGAGGGCATGGACCAGGTCCTTGAAGGAGGAGGACTCCATGGGGCTGTTCTCTCCTGCGCTCCGTTCCCGGGTTTCAGCACCACTGTAGCATGCGTTCTATGTGGGTGGAGCACAGAAGCACGGCAGGCCAGTACTGAGTTCTCAACAACTCCTTTATTGTCAGCTTTTCAGCTTCTACACGTTTACTCATACATATACACACACGCCACACACACACACGTGTCCTGGTTGGGAGAGAGCCCGCTCTGCTCTCCCTCTCTTCCTTAAATAGGGCGCAGCTCCTGGGAAGATGCACAAACAGGTTAAATCACCTCAGGTGTAGTGATTCGGCCACTTACCTTCCCTGACTCCGCCCCTCCGGTCACAGACCAACGCTTGACCATGCCCCCATTGCCACAGTAATCTTCTATTTTCTCTATAAATGCACCATGAGGAACCTGAAGGAAATGGTATTTCAATGCACTATATTCTTGTTTTGACATATTGACAATAAAGCTATCTTGAATCTTAAAGGATCATATTCCAGAAAATATATGCAGCATATATTTTATGAAGGAAAAAAAGGTGCTCTAAGTATGTAAGTGTGGCAGCGGGGGCGTGGTCAAGCGCCGGTCTGTGACAGGAGGGCGGAGTCAGGGAAGGTAAATGACAGAATCACTTCACCTGAGATCAATTAACCTGTGTTTGTGTGTCTTCCCAGCAACCACACCCTATATAAGGAGAGAGAGAACAGAGGAAGGGAGCTCTCTCCTGCACCAGATGACTTGTGTGTGTGTGTCTGGGAGTATGTGTGCTTAACCTGAAAAGGGAACACAATAAATAGTTTTTTTGAACTCAGTTCTGTCCTGCCGCACTTCTGTGCTCCACCCACCTGTTCTGACTTCTACAGTGGTGCCGAAACCCGGGATTGGAGCACAGCAGCCCCATGGAGTCCTCCCCGTTTGCTGAACTGGTCCACGCCCTTGCCACGGCCCAGCAAAGCCAGCACCAGGCGCTACTCACCCTCCGAAAGGAGCAAGAAGAGCGGTTCGAGGCCCTGGTGTTGGCCCAACAAGAAGATCGACAGGCGTTCCGGCACCTCCTCGCGTCGGCGGGGTCCACCAGCGCTCCTGCCGCGGGCCCGTCTCCCCTCACTGTCACCAAGATGGGCCCGCAGGATGACCCCGAGGCGTTCATCACGCTCTTTGAGCAAGTCGCCGAAGCCTCGGGGTGGCCGATGGAGCAGCGCGCGGCGCGCCTCCTCCCCCTGCTCACGGGAGAAGCACAGCTGGCCATGCTACAGCTCCCCGCCGACCGCCGGCTGGCCTACGCGGACCTCCACCGGGCCGTCCTCCAGCGTGTGGGGCGCACTCCAGAACAGCAGCGCCAGCGCTTCCACGCGCTGCGCTTGGAGGAAGTCGGCCGGCCGTTCGCGTTTGGCCAGCAGCTCCGGGACGCCTGCTGGCGGTGGCTGAGGGCCAACAACCGCGACGCCGAAGGAATCCTCGACCAGGTGGCGCTGGAACAGTTCGTCGCTCGCTTACCAGTAGGAACGGCGGAGTGGGTCCGGTGCCACCGCCCGGCGTCGTTGGATCAAGCAGTCGAGCTGGCGGAGGACCATTTGGCGGCTGTCCCAGCGGCAGGACAGCAGATGACATCATCTCCTCTCTCCTCTTCTCTCTCTCTCTCTCTCTCTCTCCCCCTCCTCCTGTGTCCCGTCCTCGCCCCATTCCCCCACCGCGGAGGCGGGGGCCGGCTCCTCCCCAGCCGGCCCGGCGCACCCGCGGTGCCCTCCCGTTTCTCCCTTCTGTGTCTGTCTCTCCCCCACCTCAGGTGAGTGAGCCCCAGATCACCGGTGCAGAGGGAAAGCCCGGGCCGGTTTGCTGGCGCTGCGGGGAGCCGGATCACCTTCAACAGCAGTGCACAGCAATGGAAGTGGGCGCGGTGGTTCGGATCCCCGACGCGCCAGAGGCCGCCCTCGATCGGGCCGGAGCGTATCGCATACCGGTGAGTATCCAAGGGGCTACATATCAGGCGTTGGTGGATTCTGGTTGTAATCAGACCTCAATTCGCCAAAGCCTGGTTCAAAACGAGGCATTGGGGGGAGCACAAGGGGTGAAGGTGCTATGTGTGCACGGGGATGTTCACCGCTACCCTTTGGTGTCGGTCCACATTATTTTCAGAGGGGAAAAATTTATAGTGAAGGCAGCGGTTAATCCCCGCCTTACCCACTCTTTAATTTTGGGGACGGATTGGCCGGGATTTCGGGGTTTAATGACGCGCCTAGTAGAGAGTGGGTCCTGCCAGTTGACAGGGGGAGGTCCCGGTGTCGCTTTGGCGGGAGCAGCTGTCACAGAGCCGTCTACGTCATCTCCGCGTCAGAGCGAGGAGCCGCTGGCTCCTCCTCTCTCTATTGGGGAATCCCTCGCGGATTTCCCATTAGAGCAGTCGCGAGACGAGACTCTGCGACATGCGTTTGACCAAGTGAGAGTAATCGATGGTCAAACGCTCCCGCCGAACGCCACCCTGTCCTTCCCTTACTTCGCGATTTTGAAGGATAGATTATACCGAGTGACGCAGGACACTCAAACTAAAGAGCGAGTCACGCAGCTTTTGATTCCAAGGAGCCGCCGGGAATTGGTATTCCAGGCGGCTCACTTTAATCCCATGGCTGGACACTTAGGGCAGGATAAAACACTAGCCCGAATAATGGCCCGATTCTATTGGCCGGGGATTCGCGGCGATGTCCGTAGGTGGTGTACGGCATGCCACGAATGCCAGTTAGTAAACCCAGCGGCCATTCCAAAAGCGCCTTTGCGCCCTCTACCGTTAATCGAGACCCCGTTTGAGAGAATTGGGATGGATCTCGTCGGGCCATTAGATCGGTCAGCACGAGGGTACCGCTTTATATTAGTTCTGGTGGACTATGCAACGCGATACCCGGAAGCAGTGCCTCTGCGCAATATCTCAGCACGCAGTATTGCAGAGGCACTCTTCCGCGTCATCTCCCGAGTTGGAATCCCGAAAGAGATTCTGACTGACCAAGGCACTACGTTTATGTCACGAACACTGCGCAAACTGTATGGGTTATTGGGGATAAAGCCGATCCGCACCAGCGTATATCACCCACAAACGGACGGTTTAGTGGAACGGTTCAACCGCACCCTCAAAAATATTATTAAGAAATTCGTAAGTGAGGACGCACGTAATTGGGATAAGTGGCTCGAACCCTTGCTGTTCTCAGTGCGAGAGGTCCCCCAAGCCTCCACGGGGTTCTCCCCGTTCGAATTATTATATGGGCGTAAGCCACGTGGCATCTTGGACGTGCTGCGGGAAAATTGGGAGGAGGGACCTTCACAAAGTAAGAACGAAATTCAGTACGTTATGGACCTGCGCGCAAAACTCCACACGCTCACCCACCTAACTCAGGAGAATTTGCGGCAGGCCCAGGAACGGCAAGCCCGCCTGTACAACAAGGGTACGCGCCTTAGAGAGTTCACACCGGGAGATAAAGTACTCGTACTGTTGCCCACGTCGAGCTCCAAATTGATCGCCAAGTGGCAAGGGCCCTTTGAGGTCACACGGCGAGTCGGGGACGTCGACTATGAGGTGAGGCGAACAGACAGGGGTGGGGCGCTACAGATCTACCACCTCAATCTGCTAAAACTCTGGAACGAGGAGGTCCCCGTGCCGTTGGTGTCGGCAGTTCCGGAGAAGGCGGAGCTGGGGCCGGAGGTTCAAAAAGGGACATTGGCATCACGTACCTCTCCGGTCCCCTGTGGAGACCACCTCTCCCCGACCCAACTCACGGAGGTCGCCCAGTTGCAGGCCGAGTTTTCGGATGTGTTCTCGCCCCTGCCCGGTCGCACTAACCTCATAGAACACCACATAGAGACGCCCCCGGGGGTGGTAGTGCGTAGCCGCCCTTACAGGCTACCCGAACACAAAAAAAAGGTGGTTCGGGAGGAACTTCAGGCCATGCTCGAAATGGGCATCGTCGAGGAGTCCCACAGCGACTGGAGCAGCCCGGTGGTCTTGGTTCCCAAGGCCGACGGCTCGGTCCGGTTCTGTGTGGACTATAGAAAAGTCAACGCGGTGTCTAAATTTGACGCGTACCCAATGCCTCGTATTGATGAGCTGCTCGATCGACTAGGCACGGCTCGCTTTTACTCGACACTGGATTTGACGAAGGGATATTGGCAGATCCCCTTGACTCCATTATCCCGGGAGAAAACGGCCTTTTCCACACCGTTCGGCTTACACCAGTTCGTCACACTTCCGTTTGGGCTGTTTGGGGCGCCCGCTACGTTTCAGCGGCTGATGGACAGGGTCCTCCGGCCCCACGCCACCTATGCGGCCGCGTACTTGGACGATATTATCATTTATAGTAATGACTGGCAGCGGCACCTGCAACACCTGAGGGCCGTCCTTAGGTCGCTGAGGCGGGCGGGACTCACTGCCAACCCAAAGAAGTGTGCAATTGGGCGGGTGGAAGTACGGTATCTGGGCTTCCACTTGGGCAACGGGCAGGTGCGTCCCCAAATTAATAAGACAGCAGCGATTGCGGCCTGCCCGAGGCCCAAGACCAAAAAGGGGGTGAGACAGTTCCTGGGGCTGGCTGGCTATTATCGTAGGTTTATACCTAATTATTCGGACGTCACCAGCCCGCTGACTGACCTCACTAAAAAGGGGGCGCCAGATCCGGTCCAGTGGACGGAGCAGTGTCAGCGGGCTTTCTCTGAAGTAAAGGCTGCACTGTGTGGGGGGCCACTTTTACACTCCCCTGACTTCTCTCTCCCTTTTACGTTACAGACGGATGCGTCGGACAGAGGGCTGGGGGCCGTTTTGTCCCAGCAGGTGGAGGGGGAGGACCGCCCGGTCCTGTACATCAGTCGGAAGCTGTCAGTGCGTGAGGGGCGCTACAGCACAATTGAGAAGGAGTGCCTGGCGATCAAGTGGGCGGTCCTCGCCCTCCGTTACTACCTGCTGGGGCGCCCTTTCACCCTCTGTTCGGACCACGCGCCCCTCCAGTGGCTCCACCGCATGAAGGATGCCAACGCGCGGATCACCCGTTGGTATCTGGCACTCCAACCCTTCAACTTCAAGGTGGTCCACAGGCCGGGGGCGCAGATGGTCGTGGCGGACTTCCTCTCCCGTCAAGGCGGGGGGGAGTCGGCTGCAGGCCGGACGGGCGCCCGGCCTGAGTCGGGCGGTGGGGGTATGTGGCAGCGGGGGCGTGGTCAAGCGCCGGTCTGTGACAGGAGGGCGGAGTCAGGGAAGGTAAGTGACAGAATCACTTCACCTGAGATCAATTAACCTGTGTTTGTGTGTCTTCCCAGCAACCACACCCTATATAAGGAGAGAGAGAACAGAGGAAGGGAGCTCTCTCCTGCACCAGATGACTTGTGTGTGTGTGTCTGGGAGTATGTGTGCTTAACCTGAAAAGGGAACACAATAAATAGTTTTTTTGAACTCAGTTCTGTCCTGCCGTACTTCTGTGCTCCACCCACCTGTTCTGACTTCTTCAGTAAGATATGCCATAATGTTGATTTATCTGGCCACTTTCAAACTCTGTGTTCCACTGGTTATATGAAATGATGTGACTGTTGAGACTATCCAAGGGTGCCCAACCAGTCGATCGCGATCTACCAGTCGATCGCAGGCAGAGTTTTAGTCGATCTCGAGAAATGTTTTGTAACCATGTAGGTCTATTTAATAGGCTATGACAAAAAAAAACCCTGTTCAAAAAGCACACTAATTAAGTCATCGTTCATGAAAGACCAATATGTATTTTCATAACGATAATAATAATAATAATAATAATAATAATAATAATAATAATACACGCTACCTTTTCTGGTGCATGCTGGGTATGGTTTGGCAAGGTTGCTAGGTTGTTGTAACTAAGGACTCTAAAGCGCGAAGAAGCTAGAGCTGAAGAGATAATGGCGGAGGTCAAAAAAGCCAAAAATTATCACTTTCATTCTGAATGGGAAGAGGATTACTTTTTTGTTTATTCAAATTCAAGACCGGTGTGTCTGATCTGTAATGCAACCGTGGCCATCCCAAAGAAGGGCAATTTGGAGCGATATTTTAACACCATTCAAAAGAGGTATGCTACTGACTTCCCGGCGAAATCAGCTCTGCGAACCCAAAAGGTGAACGAACTGAGGAGACAGCTAGCTGCGAAGCAGGCAGTGTTCACTAGACCTGTCAATAAAAGTAAAGCTGCGACGATAGCATCTTACCGTGTTAGTCGCATTCTCGCAAAACGTCAGAAATGTTTTAAAGACGGTGAAATGGTGAAAGAAGCACTTGTGGAGGCCGCAGATGCACTTTTTGCTGACTTCAAAAATAAGAACGAGATCATGTCGGCTATTCAGGACCTGCAGCTATCCAGAAACACTGTTACAAGGTGGTGCGAGACAATGTCAGAGGATGTTGAACA
>NC_083572.1:48520466-48525466 GCF_027579695.1 Neoarius graeffei
CAATCTGCATTTCGTTGCCTTGTACCTGTGACATGTGTAATGACAAAGTTGAATCTAATCTAACCTAATTACTGCATCAATGCGGCATAGATCAGCCTGTGGCACTGCTGAGGTGTTATTGAAGCCCAGGTTGCTTTGATAGCGGCCTTCAGCTCATCTTCCTCTTGACAATACCCCATAGATTCTCTGTGGGGTTCAGGTCAGGTGAGGTTAGCTGGCCAATCAAGCACAGTAATATCATGGTCAGGAAACCATTTGGTCGAAGTTTTGGCACTGTGGGCAGGTGCTAAGTCCTGCTGGCAAAGGAAATTGGCATCTCCATAAAGCTTGTCAGCAGATGGAAGCATGAACTTCAGATCGCAGTGCAAAAACAAGACACTAGTGAGGGAAGCCACATTGAGGCCAATAATCACTCCGAAAGAGTTACAGAGTACAGCGGTTGAGAATAGAGTGAAGGAGCACCAGACAACCATTTCAGGAGCCCTGACTAATTTTGGGCCACATGGGAGGGCATCTAGAAAGAAAGCCATATGAAAGTATGAGTGACCCAGTGAAGAAATATTTTTGGTGTAATGAGGTCAGGATTGAGATACTGTCGAAGACAAGTTTCAAAGAACTGTGTGTGGTGCAAACACCAACATCATCCCTACAGTGAAATACAATGGTGGAATAATCATGCTTTGGAGAGGATGTGAAAATTGAAGGAACTGATGGAGCAAAATAAAGGAAGGTACCCTGCCTGTTTCAGTCTCTCTAAAAAAAAAAAAAAAAAAAGAAAAAAAGAAACCTAAAGCTTGGGAGAAACTCCACCTTTCAACAGTACATTGGTTCCAACCACAAGGCCAAAGCAATGCAGGAGTGGTTAAAAACAAAAAACGTGAGCTGTTCTACAGGGACTAATTCAAAGTCCAGATCTGAAGCCCACTGAGAATCTATGGCATTGCAGCCAACAAACCTCATCCATTAAAGGACCTGGAGTAAATCTGTCAAAAAAATGGGCAAAAATCACTCCCTAACAGTGTGCAAAGCTGGTAGGAAATTATCCCCAACAGACTTGTTATTGCAACAAAAGGTAATTTTACCAAGTAATAGTCTGAAGGGAAGACTTCCTTTTATTTTCCAGTTTGTGTGTTTTTTTTTTTTTAAATGATCCATTGACTAATAAGGAATCAAACTCCTCAAATATTAGGCTTATTATTGATCATTTCATTCATTGGTAGGGAAGCTGGAGCCAATTCCCGCAGACTTCAGGTGAGAAGCGGGGTACACCCTGGACAGGTCGCCAATCCATCACAGGGACAACACACAGACAGCCATTCACACAATTTAGAGTAGGAAGGAAACCCACACAGGCACAAAAACATGCAAATTGCACACAAAGACCCCAGCTGGCCACAAGGCTCGAACCCAGAACCTTTCTGCTGTGAGGCGACAGTGCTAACCACCATACTGCCAAGTATGATCATATTTGGCCATTTATATTTTTATTCTTAATATTCCCATTAAACACAACACAATAAGTCCAAGTTGATGTTATTTATAGGCCGACTAGTTTTTGAATTACATCCATTCAGTTCAATTGACCAGCCAAATTTGCTAATACCTTCCATCCATCCATTCCCTGTAGCCCCTTATCCTGTTCTACAGGGTCGCATGCAAGCTGGAGCCTATCCCAGCTGACTATGGGTGAGAGGCGGGGTACACCCTGGACAAGTCACCAGGTTATTGCAGGGCTGACACAGAGACAACCAATCATTCACAATCACGATCAATTTAGAGCCACCAGTTAACCTAACCTGCATGTCTTTGGACTGCGGGGGAAACCGAAGCACCCGGAGGAAACCCACGCGGACACGGGGAGAACATGCAAACTCCAAGGCCCTCGCCGGCCTCCAACCCAGGAACTTCTTGCTGTGAGGTGACAGTGCTAACCACTACACCACTGTACCACCTTGCTAATACCTATAAGGGCTAAATAATGAATATAACATAACAGGTTGTGATTGATGAAACAAACATAGGAAACAAAAATTATGGCAAACCCCAGACCCCATTCTGAGGACCACTGGATGACAACACTACCTGCACAGTAAAAAAAAAAAAAAAAAAAAAAAAACTATTACTTATACTTTCCCTGAAAAGATGAGGCCCATCTCTTGACGGATGAATAACACTTAGAGTCAAGACCTTTGACTAAACAATTCACAAAAGGTTTTTGTCTGACTAGTGGGGAGTTCCAGGTATTTATCCTCTAGGGGACCAAAAGCAACCCTAAGGAGAGTTATTGTAGCCACATGGGTCGTTGACCCTCTCAGAATTTCAAGCAAGTCCAGTTGCCTTCTTTAGCACCTATGGTTTGTGATGACCTGGATGACAGAGAACCTTCACAGACAATTCACAAAAGGGTTTTACAAAAATGTTTTGCATTTATTAAAAAAAAAAAAAAAGCACTACCTGCTACAATAACTGCCCTTAGATGACTTCTAGCAAGGAAGTTCTATGCAAACAAGTTTTGGGTTTTGTTTATCAGCACAGGAAAGCAACAATGACCGTCCTTGTTTATCAGTACAGATGATGCATGTGGAAAGGCTGGAGGCTGTATACACACAAACTTAATTTGAATTAAGTCAGTAACTGATGCAGACTGAAAAACAATGTTTATGCTGTACTGTGTATTTTTAAATCATGTTACTGGGTTTCCTCAGAACCTTGTTTAGGCCACATCCGTCAGCAGGTACAGCCGGAAAACATCCTTGAATGTTTTGTGTTTTCTAGTTAAAGGTCACTCAAGTAAAGTGCACCATGTAAAAGAATGTTTCTACATGGTGGTGTAGTGGTTAGCACCGGTGCCTCAGAGCAAGAAGAGTCTGGGTTCAAGCCCAGTGACTGACAGGAGCCTTTCTGTGCAGGCTTCCTCCAGGTGCTCTGGTTTCCCCAACATGGGGCAGTCATGGCCTGAAGGTTGGACTAAAGTGCCTTTGAGCGAGGCACTATAGCATATCTACCCACTACTCTGGGTGTGCGCGCATTCATTGCTTCAGACGGATTAAATGCAGAGACAATTCACTGCGCTTAAGTGTGTGTAAAGAGAGAAGAAAAAAAACGCAACCACCGATTATCCATTTTTTATGCAGCTGATCATGCTTGCTAACTAAAAATACACGATTGTGTGATGTATACATGTATGAGTTATACACACGGAATTTGAATAAGTTGTTCTAGATCGTGCTTCCAACAGAAAAGACCTTTGCACTTTACATTTGCTATTTAGGGTAACATGAGAAGAGACTTGTTTTAAAACACTTTTCTTGGGAGATGTCCAGTAGCTGGCTTTGAATTTGCATTGGTCTTGAGAGCCACCAGTTTCCTTGACCCTTTACAGAAACAAGTGCATGCTCGACTTTTTTTTTGCATGCATGCATGTTCAACTTAAGCGTTAGTGTAGCACCCAACTTCTAATGAAAGCTCTATGATTAAGATTAAGGCCAATCTGGGATTTCTACCAAAACACCCAAGCAGAAAAGACATCTCAAACTTTTTATTACATCTTAAATAACAGTACATTTTTAATATAGTATCTATCTTGCATCCAGCTTTCTGTGGTACACCAACAGACTGAAATTAAATACAAAAGGCGAGGAGTGCAGAGCTCTACAGTTAAAGATGTATTATGACAGTTAATTAATGATGAGAAAATAAGGTTGGGAATCCATTTTAATTGAACTGCAATTAATCTTTACTGGTGGCAGCACACAAATACATCACAATTATTGTACATTACCAAAGACAGGGGGGAAAAAAAAAAAGTCACAACTATCAAAGAAAGTGCATCTGTTTACAAAGGAGGAAGGTGCTGGGGGGGGGGGAAATCTGCCATTTCAGATGCTAATTTTTAGACATAGGAAGCCAGAACAGAGTTTCTTTGGACCCATTCCTCCGTTAATTTGAAATTGAGCAAAAAAATGAGACTAAATTGCTGAGAACCATCTTGGTAACCTTTGAAGAATAATTGCTGGAGCACAGAAACTCTACAGGAAATGTGTAGATCTCATTCAATTTTACACTTGGGGTGCATAGCTTTGCCAGTAAAAGTAAACATGTACATGGTGTGGGTGTAGATTTTTTTTTGGGGGGGGGGGATGACTGGAATTAAGCTTCAGCTGTTACAAGGTCTTACCACATTTTCACCATCGTAGCAGAGATCAGTAGATCCAAAAAAAAAAAAAGAAAGAAACAAGCACCTGCTTAAGCATTTCTACAGCATGCGACTATGTTAATTCATGGCAGAAGAACTAAAAAGGTTAAAGTTTTCAGAATTATTTTCAGACATTGATTTGTACAACATTTCACAGATTATTACCTGTATTTTCAAGCACAAACAGGGATCTGTTTTTAGAAACTGGACTTTTTAAAAAAAAAAAAAAAAAAAAAGCCTTCTACCCCACGATCTATTTAGCCCCACCAATAATAGACCATCCCTGGACTGAAGAGTCACAAACGCACAAAGTAACTCCAATACAAAAAGTAAAACCAGAAGAGAAGCTTTGAGGTTAGTTCAAACAATGAACCCCTATGAAAGAGAGGACTGGGTAGTAAATTTTATTTTCCTTGTTAAAATTCACTCTTGATGTGATTAATGGCATGTGCTTGGTTAGTTAACGCATAAAACATTAGTCAAGTTTCTTATTGTGCAAACAAAGCTGACAAGACTGGAAAGAAAAAGTAGCTAGGATATAATGCTGCATTCGCGTGCAAGTCAGATACTCGTATTTACAAGCAGCCATTTTGAGATAAATGACGCGAGTACCTCAGACTCGGAAATGGTTAAAGACTTAAGATATGGCATATTTATGGCGTTTTCTTTTCTCTTCAAGGACAAAGGACCGTTATTCACATCAAAGTTAACTAATGCACAGATTATTACATTTTTAGAAAACTAAGGCTGTTCTTATTACCCAGGGATTGCTGACAGCACAGCAACCTTTGTACAAGATGAACAG